>NW_028301620.1:4647366-4957190 GCF_987345545.1 Pholcus phalangioides | reverse complement strand
GATCTCTTGTGCGTTGTTTTTTCTTTTAAAAACTACATTAAGCATGTTGAATTTATCATTATTTGACATTTCTACGTTACGTTGGTTTTTCTCTGAATTTTAATGAAGCATTTCTACTTCGATCTGAAGGAATATTCAACTATTTATATTTAATAAATTTTACATTAAAATTTATTGTGTGTTATAATTTTAATTTATTTTAATTTTAAATTTATTAGTGTTACAAATTCAGACTGAGTGGAACGACTACGTTTTTCCCCTTATTTCAGAAACAGGAATGTGCACATTTCTAAAACGTTGAAACTGACGTTTTAATGTTCACTCCACCTATGTCATGAACTCTATGAATGCAATTTTCCTAAAATGTTTGGTAACATGCTTTTCAATAGGGGATACCCATTCGCGTTTCTGAAAAAAACTTAAATGGAAAAATAAGTGATCTAACTATAGCTGACGCCCAAAAAAAAATCGAAATCTGCACATTCAGGTCTCCGGCATAAGGTGGACTATATCATGCACTCTAATTTTCTAATTTAAATTAGTTTCTGAAAATACAATTTTTCATAAAAACAATTTTAATACTCGAACCTAAAAAAAGTACTAAATTATGTTTCTATCCAAATTTAATAGAGCTGTGTAAGATGCTCGTAATTTTATGGGTTTTTTTTCAGAGTTCTGTGATTTAAGAAATTGAATTTTTAATGGAATGAAAATTTTTGTCTCATCGCCCCCTTCAGAAATTTTTTCTGCTATCGCCCCCAACGCAATCTAACCAATAGGATCCTATGTTATACCCGTAGCTTCTATCACTCCCTGGTAATACGGCCACGTTGGGAATCACTGATTTAGATTGTATTCATTAAGTTACTTTTAAATTAAAGGAAAATAAATGATTATTTTTTATTTTTGATGCAAAGTGATCAGAGGAAAAACACTGATTTATAATTATGTAAAATTACCTCTTATATTCATGATCATGCGGTTTTTTTTTTGGTTTAGTTTGATGTTTGTATAGATATTTTCTTATTTTTAGGTTTGATACCGTAATTTTTCCATAGGGTGGTAAGATCAGTTTCAAAAAGTAAATTTCTTGAAGCTAGTGTAATAAACTACACTCGCAAAAAAACAATATATTCAATAGTAGTGTTATAAATTCAGATTTCAATGCTCTTCTTTTAAGTACATAATTATATATGCTGAACGGTGCCGTGCGATCGACTGCCACATCATTTAGCTGAATGAATGAACGCCAGAGTCTCTGCCACCGGACTTATCCCGCTGCCGAGATCTCTTCCAGCCCAGTTTCTTGGCAGAGTCTGGAACAAAATGAGTGCACCTAACAGTATGAGTGTGTAGCTAGTGTTGTGTGTGATATATCAGTGCTGCCATCTATACTTCAAATTGTGAGTGAAGTGCAATGATTGAATATTTTTAACGTTGTAGACCTGTTGCTCTCTGTGGCGAGACTTTTTAACGGGGAGATCGGCTCGCATTCGCGCCTTGAAGTTGGGAACCACAGAAAACCAACTTCAGCCGATCACCACTGTGGCGCCGGTGAGGTTCGAATCCGGATCCTCGCGATGCGAGTCCGTCACTATGACCACTCGACCACCACAGCGGCCACATCATTTAGCTAATGTCTTGTATAACTACTTCACCACATACCACCTCCGGTCATACCGCTATACGAAATTTACTGCCGTTTAACTATTTGGGTTGGAAATGAAGGTACTATCTATCGGTGTTCACCTCAAGCTGGTAGGGAAATATCTATATTCTACCCTGGGATCAAACGCGGGATCTGACGGTGGCCATCACGGTGGTAGACACCACGCCTCTCGGTCGCATAATGGCTTGTAACTGACATCAAGGCCACCAGATGAAGACATATATGTAGAACCGCCAGATGGCGAGATAGTCTTTCTTCCTTGGAGCCTATATATGCTAAACGGCACCGCGTGATAGGCAGCAACGGCAATAAGCTAATGGGTCGTAAATGACATCAAGTGCCTCGATTTCGAATACCAAACTCAACACTAACGGGTCACTGAAATGAGCCGCAAGGTAATCCGTTTATATCCCGCAAGGGACAGAGCGGGGCCCATGTTTGGTGTTATGATCACTGCAATGACATCAAGGCCACCAGATGGCGATATATACGTGGAGAAAGATGTCTTCTCCACTTTTTAATACAAGATAAACTGAAGACTAGCCGTACGTAAGATACAGATTTTTTTGGAAAGAAAAATTCATCTCCACCTGCGCAGGGGCTGGAACCCATACCCTACATGTAGTATTCCAGATTAGTGCGTGCTCTATCATTACGCAGCAGGAGCAGAAAAATATTTCTTCCTTGAAGCGTATTCGGGTGTCCGGCATACGAGAAGGCGTGGGTTCGACTCCTCACAGAGGCAGAGATGAATTTTCCTTTTCAAAAAATCAGCATCTCTACATATAACGAGTTTTTCGTATATCTTGTATAAAAAAGTTGAGAGGACATCGTTCGCTTAGTACTATTTTACTGAACTAATATATTTGACAAATTGCGTAACATCCGGGGCATATTCGCAATAAATACTGATCTTCGGATTAAGGAATACAAAAAACACCCCAGGGCTAGTGTACAAATAATTTATCAAATATTTCTGAATTAGTGAATTAAATAAAGAACTCCGGCTATACGTATGGTATTACAAGCTGACAGGAGAAATATATTGGGTAATACTAAATAAAACTTGAAAACGTGACAATTCGTAAACACGCATACGTACATCAGTGAATGGTCGATATTGACTTTATTTTCTTTCAACACATTTTGTTACGTTCCTCCGTAAAAAGAGCACGAACCCCCAATATAAACCGAACCTTCATCTATCTTAGCAGCGAAAGGAAATTGTCGTAAGCGGCTGAAAAATAAGATGCTTGTATACATGTATATATAATACTCGCACACATACCCACACACACACACACACACACACAAACAAACTCATACTCGTCAACCTTACACCCACAAACACATATTGTTCGTGTGGACTCACCATAATAAACGACCATTTTTTGACTGGGTTGGTTTCGCCTTGCCACCGCCATTGTTACCAACACCGTAAAATATTAATAATGGTGATAAAAGAAAAATAAAGAAAAAAAAATTATGAAGCGCCCAAGCCTTGATGGCAGTGTTGGGAAAAATGATTTACATCTTTTAACGTTAACTTGACGTGTTGGTTTTCACCCTTTTTCTCTCGCGTCACAAGGAGCCTATCAGGCTCGTAACGGTAGCTATTTTTCGCCTTATATCTGCATTTCCCGTCTTATCTGACGTATACAAATGGAGACCTGTCGTTTCTGTTTATGCGGCTTCGCAGTCAAAGGACTTTTGTAAGAGAGGATGCCATGCCTCTCTCTCTCTCTCTCACACACACCATACACATACATGGCATAGAATACAACAACCACCCATCTACCTCTTTCCATCCCTTCGTCCGGAAGAATCTTTCCTACACTTGTGAGCTGCCGCTCTCTTCTACTTTTCCTCTGTCTGGTATCTTTCCTTTCCATAAATCTGCTTATTTGCATTTATTCAACTCCTTCCTATACACGTTTCCTATAAAAGGGGAGAGATAAGCGAATGTTTTTCCAGCGTTTGACATACGGTACAGTAGAAAAATTTTTGAATCTTTGTTATAGTCATTGTTTTTGCATCACTATAAACTGTAGAGTTTGGATGTGTTCGATACATTTTGCATATTTTACTAAAGGGATATAAAGTCAATTCTCAGCTGAAAATTTAATCAAGAGCTTTAGGAATTTCATTATGAGTACTCATAACACATGTATTTCTTTACTGAAATGATATACAAAATATTGCTGCATTCTTTGTAGTGAGTGCCTCAAAGTAAAAATTTAGAGGGGTTGTGTCGGTGCCGTGACTTTAGGGGGGGGGGTTTACAGAAATTTCGCCTCTGGCAAGGTACATTTCGCCTGCCCTGACCATGTGAGTGACGAAGTGAGTGCGTGAGCGATCTTATGCGTAACCAACTGAAAAGATCAAGTGATTGCAGTCTCTGATACGGTCGCCGACTTGGTCACTCATACGGTCAGTTACTTGGTCACTCATACGGTCAGTTGCTTGGTCACTCATACGGTTAGGCAATTGGTCACTCATACGGCCAGGAACTTGGTCACTCATACAGTTACTCACTCATTCATTCGTCCACTCGCCCAATCGCTTGGTCACTCATACAGTTACTCACTCATTCATTCGTCCACTCGCCCAATCGCTTGGTCACTCATACAGTTACTCACTCATTCATTCGTCCACTCGCCCAATCGCTTGGTCACTCATACAGTTACTCACTCATTCATTCGTCCACTCGCCCAATCGCTTGGTCATTCACAAAGTCAGTCACTTATTTATTAACTCACTCGGTCACTCATGCATTCAGGGCAGGCCAAATGTACCGGGGACGAAACGTATTATGTGGTTACTTCTGTAGCATATTTTTACTACCACACACGCCCCACTTACCGATATGTTAATGGTGCTCCCTGAGGTGGATTTTTTTTTACTTTAACAATAAATGAGTGTGTGTGTGTTCCCTTCGGGGAACCCCCGTATGGTGAATCATATTTGCCGGGCCAGGGAAAGTTACTCCAATGTGTGGAATGACAAAATAACATGCTACGTAATACAACACGATCAATTTTTTCTGTGCAGCAAAACTCCGGATTTCTGGTGCACATTCTCAGACTTCCATATTTTTGTAACTTATTCACCATGAAAAAATTGAGCCTTCCTTAGTTACTTTTGTCCACAACCGATAAACGGGTAAAAATGAAATTTTATCAGCAAAAAATATGCTTTGCAGAAACTATTGAAAAAAAATATGCTTTGCAGAAACTATTGAAAAAAAATATGCTTTGCAGAAACTATTGAAAAAAAATATGCTTTGCAGAAACTATTGAAAAAAAATATGCAGTGCACACAGAATAATTTCAATGTCAAGTACCAATTGCTAATGACTGGAACTGTAAAAGCCCTACATTCTTCTGCCATTCCACAAATACGCAAGGTAGAGTTCTCGGAAGATTAAAGGGATAATTGCTTGTGCATTCATTCATCGAACATTCCGAACTTTCCTACTGGTCGATTTTATCGACCCGATGTTCTGGACTATGGAATCTCCAAGAACTTTAGGCATAACATTTCTTTCGAACAACTGCCAAACTTACTTCAACTCACAACTATATTATTTCCACCATCGATATAACTAGCTAGACCAAAGGATATTCCATATGAACTGGTTACCAACTGGGAAATCTTCCGCTATACGCTGGAAACATTACCAGTCTGGAACTCAGCAGAACTGACGACAAACTGTATTGAAAATGCAGTAGTTGATGTGACTGAACAAATTAAAACAGCCATTCAAGCCTCTACCAGGAAAATCAAGGCAAAAGAAAACAGATTTGGAATTTTTGAAGAATTGCGGGATAAAATCAGACTAAAAAACCGGGTCCGAAAACATTGGCAAAGATTTAGAAGACGGTCTGACAAAACCACTTTAAACAGACTAGAAAAGGAAATAAGACAAGAAACAATATGTCAATGAGAGATTCGTCCACTTCATTGAGTAAGCCACAGCGTCCGATGACTCGCTTTGGAAGGCGTGGAAAATCTGTAAACGAAAATCTCCAGTGGTGGACAAAATTACAAACGAACAAGGTCTACTATTGTATACAGACGAAGAGATTGTTGAAACGTTTGCTGATAACTATGAAAAACAATTTATGCCAAACAATCTGCAATCTCACTCCAGCTCATCATGGGAAAGTTCAAGAATTCCTGGATAGAGTTCGCTTGGACCCCTTGCGCGGAATGGGTGCTGCCGGTTTAACCAATGTTGATGAAATGAGAAGCGTGATTAACAAACTCAAAACTGAAAAAGCTTCTGGACATGATGAAATTTAAAATCTCGCTCTTAAAAACATTCTTCTTTCTATCCTCAAATCCTTCACTAATATATTCAATAGCATGCTTCAGACAAGCTATTTTCCCAACGTCTGGAAACTTGCTATCGTCAAATCTCTTCATAAATCTGGAACTGACCATAGCCCACTAAACAATTAAGGCCCTCCAACTCAGAGCGTCACGTGACCTGACGTCATTTTACCCGTCCCAGTGTCCGGTAGCTGCTTGTGGGAAGGAAGAAGACATTCGCCATGTATAGTAGTACTAAATAGATAGTTTCAGCGTGATTTTTTCCTTCGTTTTTTAAAAATGCCTGACCGTTGTTTTGTAACTTCTTGCCATTCCAATTACGACGGAACTACGGAATACTTTTCCGTGTTCCAATTTCCGAAGGAAAAAAAATTGAAAGAGATTTGGATCAAGAAGATTCCTAGGAATGGCTTATTGCCAACACACCGTAGTGTAGTATGTGAAAGGCATTTCGCAGAAGAATGCATCGTACGTTTCGATGAATTCGTTTCTAATGGTGAACTGGTGAAGTTAAAAAGACGTCGACCAAAACTAAAAGTGGGATCTGTGCCGACCATCTTTCCCGGTTGCCCATCGTATTTATCTACCACTACTACTCAACCTAGAGAAAGTAGAGACAGTAAACTGAGAAAAGCTGACGAAACCAATCTCAGCAAATTTGTTTGTAATGATAAAATTGCGAACTTTGAAGATTTCAATTCTACATTCTCCAGCAAGATCCAAGTGCCGGACAATGTTTTGGTGTTCAAAACCAGTGAGTCATGTGTTTGCATTTTGTTTATGTGTTTCAATGACATACCAAAAGTAAAAAAAAGTATAAAAGTATCGTCAACTTTAAATGTGCAGGTTTTTGTCGGGGAAAATAAATTGGATGACAAACTTTATTGCCATTTGTTAAATGATGGAAAACTTTCTTTTTGGAGTCAATTAGAAAATTTACTTTCAATTGTGAGGAATAGCCAGGTGAACTATGCTGAACCGAATAGGTATGAAGCAGCATTAGAAAGTCTCCAACTCCTAGCTTCTGAGAATACAGATAATCCAAAAAATCGCCATATCAAGTTTCTATATGAACAGCTCTTGTTGTTTTCAAAAGATAAACACGGCCACAGGTACAGTACTGATGTATATTATTTTGCTTCCAATCTGTACACTGTATCTCCAGCATGCTATAAAGCACTATTAAATTCTGATGTTTTAACACTGCCATGCATTAGCTCTCTTAAAAAATTGATGAATGTTTTAAGTTTGAATGGTTCCCCAATTAATAAGGATAATATTGACTATGTCACATTGAAATGTCAAAAGCTTGGAGATGAAGAAAGGTTGGTGAACCTACTAATAGATGAAATTCACGTGAAGCCAAAAGTGTGTTTCAAAGGCAAAAAAATCATGGGTTATGCTGAAAATGAAAAAAATAAAGAAGCCACCTCTGTTCAAGCATTCATGATAGCATCAGTTTTTTCCTCCTACAAAGAGATTATAGCTCTTGTGCCTGTATGTAAAATGTCTGCAGAAGATCTTTGTTTACTTGTTAAACAAGCTCTGGAATTACTTTTTAGAGCTGGTTTTGAAGTCTGTGCCCTTGTTTCAGATAACAACAGTGTAAATAGAAAGATGTTTACAGCATTGGCCAATCTTGAGAACTCCACATATGTCAACAAAATACCACCTACAGTTATTGCCAACCTAATAAATGGAGCTGACCTCTTCTTACTTTTTGATGCAGTGCATATACTGAAATGCATAAGAAACAATTGGCTAAACCAATTAGATGCTGACAAAACATTTGTTTGTCCAGATCCTTCAGGAGAAAAAGAACTAATTAAACCTCGCTTTGGATTATTAAGAAAAATTTATAATGAGGAAAAATCATGCACTATAAAATATGCATTCAAATTGAATGTTAAGTCATTGTATCCGACAAGCATGGAGCGACAAAATGTTCTTCCCGCAGTGAACATATTTCATGAATCAAATTGTGCTGCTCTGCAAAGACTTTCAGAGAAACCTAATTCTGGAATTTTTCAAGTAGATGACACCATAAAGTTCTTGAAATATGTGAAGTGATGGTGGGATATTTTGAATGTATCTCATCAAAACAAAGGCGCCCATACAAGAAATGAAAACTCCTTTCCTCTAACAGCTGAGGATGCTGAAAATTTCATGTTTCTTTCCTCTTTTGCTGAATGGGCCACAAAATGGCAAAACATGAAATTGAAAGCCAGACATGGTTGCCTTTCTCAAGAAACCTTTCTTGCACTCATTCACACCACTTCAACAATCATAGATGTATCCAAGCGATTGCTAAAAGATGGTGCTAAGTATGTCCTGACAACAAAATTCCACACTGATGCACTCGAATTCAGGTTTTCCCAATATCGGCAGTTGTCAGGTGCAAATTACCATGTTTCCCTTCAACAGGTCTTGGAATCTGAGAGAAAGCTTCGTGTGAAGTCAATGTTGAAATTGCATTCCCACAAATATGGAGAAACGTCATTGACATTATTCTTCAGTGAATTCACTAGTGATTGTAAAATGAATGAAACAGACGTTTCTTCTTTTTCATAGGTTGTTGAAGAAGTGGACATGAAAAATATGACAAATTGTGAATCAGACATAATAACATATATTGCTGGTTACTGTGTTCACAAATTGAAATTAACTTGCAACTCATGCAAGGAATTTTTTTCAGGCTCTTTTGATTTGAGTATTGATTTCAATTTGGCACTTTTGCCTTCCGCCATGGAAAGAGAAATTCACTCTGGTTACTTAGACATGATAAATAGAGGAGGAATGAAAATTCCTTCTGCTGATATTGTATTTTCTCTTTCTGTTTGTTATGTAATTTTTGAAACCCTTATATCTTCCCAATATGAGAAAGCATTTCTTTCATGTGACATCAAACAGCATTCAGTTTTAGTCAAATTGACTGAATTATATTTGAAAGAATGCCTGATTGTTGACTTGGGGGAAACTTGCCCAGAATGCAATTTTTGTTTCTTTGATGGGATTTCTAAAATCATCAAGAGCTTTGCCAATGTTTGTTTGAATAACTATACAAAAAATAAAAACAATGATGCTACATTTGATAAGTTAAAGGCAAAAAAGTCTGGAAAAGCAACTGCATCTTCTTGCTCAAAAGGTCAAAAAAGAAAAATACAAATATATGAAACTTGATCACTTAATGATTACATTTTGATCACAGACAAAACTTTAGATCTAAATGAATTTAAATTTACAAGAATTTGGTTTTTTATCTATCACGTTGGTGTGCATCAGTAAATATGTGTATATTTAATTATAGTTTAGAATTTAGTTAGCTTCAATGTTTTTATCTGTAAATATATGTACCATAGTTAATGATAATTTAGAATTTAGTTATTTTTTATCTGCAAATGTGTATATATGTAAATATCTAATTATAATTTTTATATTAACGACTATTGATGAACATGTGTGCAAACAATTTGGAAAAAAAAAATTGTAGACAAAGGAAACGTGATCTTAATTTCCTCATCTACAACGTAATATGTACTTGCTCTACAATATACATGAGTAATATATAAATATGTGTACAGTTAATGATAACTTAGAATTTAGTTAGTTTTTATCTGCAAATGTGTATCTGTAAATATGTATATATGTAAATATCTAATTATAGTTTTTATATTAATGAATATTGATGAACATATGTACAAGCTACAATTTGGAAAAGAAAGATTGTAGACGAAAATTAACCTGATCTTAATTTCCCCATCTACAACCTAATGTGTACTTGCTCTACAGCGTTAATGTGCATATGTAAATATGCATATAGTTAATGATAATTTAGAATTTAGTTAAGTTTTTATCTGCAAATGTATATATATATATATATATATGTGAATACCTAATTATAATTTTTATATTAACGAATATTGATGAACATGTGTGCAAGCTACAATTTAGAAAAAAAAAATTGTAGACAAAAAGAAACGTGATCTTACTTTCCTCATCTACAACGTAATATGCACTTGCTCTACAATATACATGTGCATATGTAAATATGTGTACAGTTAATGATAACTTAGAATTTAGTTAGTTTTTATCTGCAAATGTGTATCTGTAAATATGTATATAGTAAATATCTAATTATAATTTTTATATGAACAAATATTGAACATATTTGGAAGCTACAATTTGAAAAAGAAAAATTGTCAACATAAAGAGGCGTGATCTGAACTGTATCTACAATGTAAATGTGTCTATGTAAAATTAAATTATAACCACATGTGCACATTGTAATAAATGTTTATATGTAAAATTAAATCATGTCATTAAATATAAGATGTTTAATTGATGATAATTTAGAATTTAGTTAGTTTTTATTCGTAAATATGTATGCATGTAAATTTTTAATTTTTATTAACAAATATTGATGAACATATGAACAAGCTCACAAGTTGGGAAAGAAAAATTGTAGATGGAAAAGAAACTTGATCTGAATTACTTCATCTACAAAGTAAATATGTGCATGTGTTTTTATTTGTAAATGTATATAGGTAAATTTTTATTTTTATGTAATATCTAATTAAGGTTTTTATTAACGAGCATGTAAGAAAGCTTACAATTGGGAAAAGAAAGATTGTAGGGGAAAAAAACTTGATTGGAATCAATCTACAACGTAAATGTGTACATGTAAATATATGTATATTTAATTATAATTAAGAATTTTTTATATCTCTATATGTAGAATTTATGTATCTAAGTATTCACATATGTAAATAGTAATTATCTAATGATAGTGAGAAACCCAATTTGCAAATGGAAGTTTATATACTGAATGAAATGTGGACTTTGCCAATTTCATTCACTATTTTGCATCAAAATTTATTGTTGGAATAAAATTTTGTGTAATATATTCTTCAATGTAAAGAAATAAAAACAGTTTGATGTTTTAAAGTGTTAGTTTTTTTTCCGCAGTTTTTTTCATGGAATGTTTTTTGCAGCTTTTTTTTTAAATTGAGTGATGATGAACATATTTTGAAATATATTAATAAAATGGGACTAAATTTAGTTTCCAAGGTCAAGAATAATTGTGTTAATAAAATTCGGTTGGCCAGTTTCTGATATTAGGATGAAAAATCTCAAAAATCAAGTAATTCAATTTTATATATATCGAAATAGTTTTTATTTTCTTTAACAGCATATTGTTCTTCATGAATAAATACTATAGAGATAATTTTGATTAAAATGTGTTATAAATTTACGAGTAATCATAGTAGATAATTTTCGTATTAATTTCGCTCAAAAACATATTTGCGGATCAAAAATGATGTCATTCCTTAATAAATCTTACTTTATTTAAAAAAAACATTTTTTTAACGGAAAAATATGATAGTTTCTTGATAAAGTGTTAAAAAAAAAATTGGATATATATGTGGGCATTTTCATCCAAACTAAACGGAGTTTCTCAAATTGAAACGAGGGATATTTATTTTTTGTATCGCCTAAGAAAGAGCTCCTTGAAAAACCTTCCTATTAGAAGAGCCTTAGCTAAGGGGAAAGACGGAATATGTGACGTCACGCAGAGGAGTTATCTGGCCTTGAATGTCTAGTCGGCCGTGAACTGACCCACTTTTCTCTCAAAACTTCAGACCTATCAGCTTACTCAGTAACATTTCTAAAGTCATTGAACGTATCTATATTTCACGTATTGACACTTTCCTGTCCTTCAACAACATCCATCGAAGTGAGTAGTACGGATTCAGGCGGGGGTATTCTTGCGTTACTCAGCTGCACAGAGTTACCGAGTTCATGATGACTGCGTTCAACTACAAGGAACATGTCTGTGTTCTCTGTCTGGATATGCGTAGGGCCTTCGATAAAATAAATAACACTACCTTATTATCCAAACTAATTGATCTGGATTTGCCTGACTATTTCATAATCTCTTTAAACAGTTACTTTTCCAATCCAAGATTCCAAGTCAAAAATGGCAACTGTCTCTCAACTATTAGACCAATAAGAGCCTCTGTCCCGCAGGGTTCTTGTTTGGGACCGCTGCTCTTTGCGCTATACATCAATGACTTCCCAGCTCCTCAGCGCAGAATGCTTGGTCTATTTGTGGATGATGCCACCCTATTGACCAATTACAAAAAAAGGGGAAAAATGTATTGAAAATTTACAAGAATCAGCTGAAAACGTTGAAGACTGATGCCAAAACAACGATATCAAATTAAATCATCAAAAATGTCAATATATTCTCTTCACTAGACGGTACAAGTTTCCAAGAACTCCCATATACATCGGCAACACGGTGTTAACAAGAAAACTCCAAGTCAAATATCTAGGATGTATACTAGATCAGTCGCTCTCATGTTCTACTCAGGTGACGCACGTAAGAAATAAGGCCTCACAAACAGTTGGGATGTTATCCAGAATCACATTCCCACAGGCCCGGCTAATGTTGAGGAATAAAGAGTAATTCTTTTTTCAAAAACAATTATTCGTCCTATTCTGACATATGCTGCCCCAGTGTTCGGCTCATGCCAGTCTTACAAACATGAAACGTTTACAATAAAGGCACAGCAGAACATCATTCTTCGTCAGTTTACCAGAGCCCCCTGGTATGTGAGATGAAAAAACATCCGTAAAGATCTTGACTTACCACTAATCTTGGTAATAACTTGGTTACCACTAAGCTTGCAAATGCTCATTTTGACAGGCTACGATCTTCTGAACACCCGCATCTTAGAGAAATTGCCTATTATGACCATAGAATCCCCACAGTACACTCTAGGCTAACGGACGTGTCAAGTGTGGATTGAGTGACGAATTAATGTAATTTTCAGAACATTTTCATGATTTTCTTTTTCAAACAATGTATCAATTTAATATCAGTTTTATTTGATAATGCAGATGCTGTGATCGCAATTCAGAGGCATTTATATCTGTTTTTTTCGCAATTAATCATATTTATCTCATTTATTCATAATTTGCTCTTGCATTGTCTTGCATTGTGCATAGCTTGCAGTTGAATTTTCCCCTTATTTTTGCGATGTCAGCAATATGGTTTTTTTTCAGCACACACACACACACACACATGCTAAATTTTTATTGTTATAATTTCATTATTCTTATTATTATTTCTTAATTTTTTTTTGGATGAACAAATAGTGCATAAATTCATGTGATATTGCAATTGATGTGATTACAATGCAGACATGATGTCCGTCATGTCTTATAACCTTTTCTTTAACGTTCTTGATTATGGTTATATGACTGATACCGGTTCTACAGTACCTGTACTGCCGAGTGAACTTGTTTGCGCAAACATTTCGTCATGAACTAATCTTTTATTCATTTAAACATCTCTGATTGGTGTCTCTCGATTATGTAAAATTTTGTAATGTTTGGGGTTTTTGGGTAGCATATCATCAGCTACTTCCCTTATGACATTTCCTCCTTTTTCTTCGATTGCGTTGTTTTACGTATCTCGATGAGCATTCATTTCGCAAAGATTTGTAAATAATACTCTCCTGGCTCTTGCATTCTCTACACATACATACACTACACACCTTACACACATGCACAAACTTGTCCTTTTCCTTCACATACCACCCCTGGTAATCTGTAAGTCGCCAGACAGCCTGCAAAGGCTGGGCAGCGACGGAAACGTTCAATCCTGGTCTGGTCCCTTGAGATTCGCGAAAAAGAATATTACCGTTTTTATCTCAACGTTCCTAATGGAAAGACAATGACGGAGAAGATATGGTCCTGGCGTTTGGTACTACGGATAACGGCAGCAACTGTTAAAATTCCGAAGCAAACATGATAATGAAACAAATATTATTGCTTCTAAAATATTTCGTTACGTCATATCATATTGCGTTTTTTTATGCGGCATATCAATTAAAAACCATTTACTAATTTCAATACCAGAACTATAACAGTTGTATTTTTCATTTGATAGGTGGCAGCAGTTTCCAGTTCAATGATTTTTCTTAAATTTAATATTATTCTGTACTGTATAGTTATTTTCAACATTTTCTAGAGCCATATTTTTGCTGATGAAATTTTATTTTGACCTCTTTCTCGGTTTCGGACAAAAGTAACTAAGAAAGGCAGCACTTTTTTCTTAGTGAATGAGTTTACAAAACATGGACGTTTATAATCTGTAAATGACTGAAAAAGTGTTTCCATGTACCAAGAGCTTTTGCTGTGAAGCTAAAATTCCCCATATTGTATGAGCTAGCGTGTCAGTCTGTCATTCCTTGCAGATATTGAAATTCTGTGAGCAGAGGAACGGATTTGTGCAGGTGAAATAAAAGAAAATGTGTCTCTGTCTGGGGAAAACAGTTAGACGTCACATATATTTCATGTAGCCATAATTTTTTTACTCTCCCCGCAAGCATCTCGATGCTCATCATGCCCCAACCCCAAAACTAAGATCATTGATGAGGTCCCAACACATCACAGCTGTGTTTCATGTGTTTAACTGTTACTGTTTACAGCATCTGCAAATTGTTACCATGTATTTAATTGGTCATTAAACTAGATAATTAGATTTAATTTCATTATTTTATTTTTATTGACTTGCCCGAACTAATGCCTGCTTTAGTTTTTATTTCTTCCAGCCATAAGTCAGTACATGTGATATTTCTGCTATTTTCGTTGGCATGCAGGTGTAAAATGATTGAAGAACTTTGGAGTAGACTATTAATTTTTTATAAAAACTTTAACATTGACTGTTGAGAACTCGCTATTTTACTGAGGGACTGGTAAATCAAAATCCCCCATATTTCCTTGAAGAGTTATCAAAATCTTTGAAACCACTTGGAAATTGGACATCGCAGTAAACAATTACAATGCTTCCTAAGAGACTTACATCAGTTCATTGATGAGTATAATCTTTCATCACTTTCATTTTTACGAACTGTTAAAATCAATAATTTGTCAAGAATCATTATTCTAGTATCGATACATACGTCAACGCCACAAAGTTGATAATATTATGCTCAAAAAAGACAAATAAGGTATCCATTCTGTGAACATTATCTCGGAAATCTGTTAACTTTCGCTGGCAGTTTAAACTAGTGATGAGCGAACTTTATTAGTAGCGGGCCAGAAAACAAAAAGATTAAAATTTTGGAGAGTTAAACATATTTTGACAGTGATTCGTAATTGGCAATTTTATGTTAAGAAGTGAAGTGGCGGGATATGGTGTATTCTTTGAAGACTTTCATAGCAAATGATACACAATGGTATATCCAATTAAATAAATAAGTGTATGTTAATAAATTAAAGCATATTTATTAAAGCGTGTTTCAATTTTTGCATATGCAAAAATTTTAAACCGATTTCTTCCAAGTTGTCATTGTCTGAGGCTTTTTTGGCCGGCGTCTAGTTTCCGGTCTATTATGTTTCCAGGACATGGTTATAAATAGGTTTCCGGTCTATATTAGACCCTGGCCTAAGACATTTTCTTCCTGACGTTTCGACCATATCTGTGCAGGCATCTTCTGAGATTGAACTTACGTAGGTTTGTTCTCGCTCGTCGCTGTGAAGAAACTCGCTCGCTTGTCCACGTGCATTGAACCTCAGAAGATCCCTGCCAGAGATGTTGGCGAAACGTCAGGAAAAAAATGCCATAGAGACCACGGTCTGATAGCCCGCTGGTAAGTCATCTCACAACTATATTTGGCATGTGCAAAATCGCCAAGCGGAACGTAGTTTGCCCATCACTAGTTTTTTTTATTCGACTGAAAACACAACACTTAAAACATACATTCCAAACAATCGAGAAAAACATAAAATGGCATAACGATGACACAGACACTGTGGCTATGACTTTTTCATTTAAGAATTCTTCGAGTAATTTTTTTCCGAAATTTTTAGTGTTCATAGATTTTGCTTTCTCTCTCCAGTTCACATAATTAATTTGTTTTCGGTTTTTATATAAAAAACTAGCTACAATACCCGGCGCTGCCCGGGTTTTCTTCAATGAGGCTTTTTGGATCACGTGACGTCTCCCTTTCTTTGAGGGACATACAAACCGGATCTAAGTTTACCAATATGGCGACTTCCTGCGTGACTCTCGAAATAAACAAATCTAAATGTAAAGAAACGTAGAAATTAATATATTTTTTTCCCTTTTTTAAGGAGCGCTAGGTATTCAGATTTTTCCCTCCCTGAACTTCAAGTTATCAATCTGCCTGTATCTGTTTCCAAAAATGCTTAATTCAAGCTGTGGAATTTCTTCAATGTACTTCATGGGTCCATAATTAATTTTAAGACAATCTACACTATGTGAATTTATGCAGTTGAATATTAAAAGACAATATACAGACATTTTCATTTTCGAGCTTGAGACGATATAAATAAAAAGTTGAAATCAATGTTATTTTTTGCATGAATATCCAACTCAAAAGTACGTCCGGCTAATTACTGCATATTTAATTTTCTGGGCATCGTATCTCTAAGCGTACTCAATATTTCAAAATAATCGAGATATATTTTTCATATAGATACAGATATATTTTTCATATAGATACAGATATATTTTTCATATAGATACAGATATATTTTTCATATAGATACAGATATATTTTTCATATAGATACAGATATATATTTCAAATAATCGAGAATTCAATACAACTTTAAAATTATTGATGTGGTGGAAACCCACACTAAATTTCCGCATTTCTATAGTAAAATCGGCAATTTTAACACTGATATGCAAAAGGCCTCATTACTGGGAGGATTGAAAAAGTGGCAAACCATTATGGAGGCATAAACTATTATACATATATACTGGCAGCATTAAAGAAGTGACAAACCATTGTAAAGACATACACGTCTGGAACGCATTGCTATGGAACTACGATAACCAAAGTAAACGTTCCGAAAGTGATTGTTGAAGCCCAAAAACCATTGTTGCCCAACAGTTTTTTGCCCATTTGGGGCATTTGCTCTGCTCTGACGAAATTTTAAAGTAGTCTATCGTTCAAGTCGAATCCCATTTGGTATATATGCCGATATTGCCATATGGCGATGTGGCCTGGGTATCTTTCGGTATATATGCAAAATTTGGCGACGATCGATCTAATTGTAGATTTGTATAGAGAACACACACACCCACCCAATCAATTTTATATATATAGAAGATGATACTTTAACAATGTTTATAACTGCATATTACAGCTACCTATGGCGCTGGTATTGGTGAGTTTCGACAAAAAAAAATTAAATTTTCATTTTGTACATTTTTCTATATATATGATATAGCAAGAAGATGGGACAACAGATGGACCACAGGTATTCTAGATTGGTATCACCGTGGTGTTAAACGTCCGAGAAGGCGTTCCCACGCAAGATGGATTGACGAGATCAGGAAAGTGGCAGGAGTCAACTGAATGGCTAAAGCATCAGACCGAGTAGAATGAAAAAATTTAGAGGAGACCTTCATCCATCAGTGGATTGAAAATGGTTGTTGATGATATAGTAGGAATAAAATTGTGGTGAGAAAAACCTAGAGATATGAAGATAGAGAATGAAAAAATTGCTAAAATAGCTTTTCTTTGACAAAAGCGCTAGTGCTGCTCACTTGCTCATTCAAAAAATATATATATACAAATAATTATTTGAAGAAATCTCGTGTTCTTTTCTTCTTCAAATAATTAACTTTTGTGTGTTAATATTTATATATATTTAAATACACAAGCATAACATATAAAATTGCTGTGCGGACATACACAGAATTCACGTATAATCATATTTTCACATGTATTTTTCAGTTGATTAACAGAAATGATTGTAATTATCAATTTGTTGGGATGAGTTGTATTTGTATAGTTTTGTGAACTATTATTGCTGTAAAATATGGATTCTAGACTAGTGTTTATTGAGAATACAAATATATTGTGATTGGATCTTATGTTATTATTAGTATGGTTAAACCTTTAGACTTCGCAGCAACAAAGCCAATAAATGTCCAGCACTTTTTTGATGCTACAGTCACTAAAAAAAATTTTCTCAAAAAAAAAAAAAGTCCAGAACAGCAAACTGCAACGAGCACTGCCGGTGACATTAACTCTCTTACCATGTCTCATAATTTGTTTCTTGAGGTGGGAGAGAAATGTCGTTTCATATCTTTCTTTTAGTAATTTCTGAACGATCTTTCTAGTGAGAGTCGTAATAACCGTAAAATATAGAAAAATAAGGGAGAAAGCGGTAGTTTTTCCTTTTCGGCATCCATCTCAAACACTTTCCACTTAGTTTCCGCTACAGTTATCACACCCTGACATATTCTTATTAGCTTTCGCGTACACGAGAAGTGCTCGTATATATGAATCTTACAAGAAGGGACACAGAGAGAGCGGGGAAGAGAGCAAAGACACTGAAGCATGAAAAGTTCCTCAAAAGTGCCGCTCTTAAGACTCCGGCATGAAAATTTTCGCAAGATGCAAAAGACTTAAATTATAATTTCTACAAGAATCTCTCTACTTGTGAGGAGACGAATGAAGAATGCGACAAAAGTAAGAAAAAAGAAATGAACGCAACACATACTTTCTCATCTCCCTCGAATAAGTGACACTGGAAATAAATGTAGGAGGTACGTTTAATAAAATTCAGCTAAGTTGCATTTCTCTCGTTTGAAGTCGAAAAGACTCGTTCAAAACACACTCCAGGTATGTTGAGGAATACTCTGGAGGGTACAGGATAAAAAGTAATCCGTTCTTTGTTTACGTAAATTGTGTAATATATTAATTGTGTGCAGATCTAAAGAAGAAATGTAAATTGAAAAAAAAATTCCGCGAATTTTTTTCCTAACACTATCTATAGGAACAATCCTAGGAATGAGAGAGAAGATCTTTTATTCTTACTTCTCCAGAAATAGTTTTTGCAAGTATTTCTTACATTTATTCTGACTTCTTATCAGTTTCTGGAAATATTTCTTTTATTTATTCTGAATTTTCATTAGTTTCCGGAATTATCTCTGTTATTTATTATGAATTTTCATCAATTCTTGAACTGTTTCTTTCATTTTCGAACCAATGTAACCACTGTAAAAGCAGTCGAACCAATCGACTGCTTTTACAAGGGGACACCAGTATCGATTGGTAAGGGACAATGCAAGGTTATGGTGTCGCAGGGGGGTAATTTTTCTCTAATAGGGTTGCTAATAAATGGAATTATTTCCGAACAGTGAAATATGGAAAACTAAGGGAGAAAGCGGCTGCTTTTCCTTTTCGGCATCCATCCCAAACACATTGCCCTTAGTTTCCACTGCAGCTATCACACCCTGACGTATTATTGTTTTTATTGGACATGAACATTCGCGTAGATATAATAAATCGCGTAGGACAATAAAATGAACAATGAAGGAACAACAAAAAAACCACCAACAAAGGAAACAACATAGAAAAGTACATTGGGTAAATAAAACAATATGTGCCCCAAGGGTCAACCACATTTTGGCGCAAGGACGCCAAAAATGTTATACATTATTATGACATTGACATTCACCGCCAACGTTCGATATATGAAATGCGTAATATATTTGCGTATATTACACAAGTATAATAATTAATTTTTATGTTATTAGTACACGAGAAGTTTTCTTACACATAAATTTACAAGGAGAAACAGAGAGAGAGAGAGAGAGAGAGAGAGAGAGAGAGAGAGAGAGAGAGAGAGAGAGAGAGAGAGAGAGAGAAGACAGGACAGTGAAGCTTGAAAAGTTCCTCAAAAGCGCTACTCTTAAGACTCGGCACGAATTTTCGCGAAATGCAAAAGACTTAAATAATGACTTCTGCAAGAATCTCCTTCCTTGCGAGGAGACGAATGAAGAATGCGACAAAAGTAAGAAAAGAAATATATAATATGGATGCAACACATAGATTTTCTCATCTCCCTCGAATTAGTGTGACGCAGGGAATAAATGTAAAAGATACGTTTAACGAAACTCAGTAAAGCTGCATTTCTCTCGTTTGAAGTGGAAAATGCTTGGTCACAAAACACATTCCAAGTAAACACACGTAGGTCTGTATGTCGAGGAATACTCTGGTAGGTGAAGAATAAAAAAGAACCCATTCTCTGTTTACATAAATGATATAATATATTTACCATGTGCTGATCTGAAGACAAAATGTAAATTAAAAGAAGAAAACTCGAAGAGTTTTTCCTAGAACTATCCACATAAAGAATCCTAGGATCAAGAAAAGATGTTTTAATAACTTCCCTAAACTTTTTGATTTGAAACTTTTTTTTGTTGGCATTTTATGTATCTACTTTTCAACGTTTGTATTGATTATAAATAATAACGTGAGGAGGAACAACAACCTATGAACTTTTATTACTGCGAGAGATGTTACGTTAGATATTGTGAGGAAGATGAAGAAAAGAAATGAAATAAATGCCGTTGGTATATTTTCGGAATATTTTATTGAAAATAATTCAAGGAAATATGTATTGTGCTGGAAATATTAGGGTGGGTCGAAGGTTTTGAAATATTTTAGTCATAATTTTTTATTTGAATATTTTTGTTGCAGGAATAGTAATTATGACGAAATACATTGGACTATGAAACTCTGTACTCTTTATCGGTAATCTACAAAAAATTTGCTGCCTGTGTGACCGGGTTCCAGGACTAAGAAAGAATGCATAGTTTTGAGTCAACTCATTTCAGTTAATCGTCGAGTTTCTTACTACTCAGTCAAAGTTTTTTTGAACCATCTACAAATTCAGCTTTAGTAAAACGGATACAGTAAACGTCCGTTATAATGACAGTCCAGATTCACAAGGAAAATTGTCGTTATAACGGACTTCTCATTATAAGCGAATTTTCATTTTTTGCTTTTCAGGTAAACATTTTTATAGAATAGATGCTCTATCTGTATTAAAACATCTCTTAGATTTATTTCGTTCTAATATTAACGAATGAATAAAACCTTAGTCATGAATGCATTTTTAGTTGAAATAGATGATATTGATTGAGACATTTTTGCATAGCATTTCGTATTATCAGAGCGATTCAGTCGACTAACTGAACAATTAAAAGTCTCAATTATTATATCACTGCTTACTTCCACGGCTGTATGGATTCGTCAACATTTTTTCGGAAAACATTTTTTACACGATTTTTCCAGTCATTCAGAAACGACTTTAAACTGAAAGTTCTGGTCCAGTTATCTTTTAGTCATTGGAAGAGACACCAGTCGAATAAAATCAGCGCATAACCCAAGTGTATAATGGGGAAGCACGAAAATAGAGAGAAGGTGTTACAATTTTTTACTTTTGTGTAGTCGTTCTCTGTAAGGAGTACCTCAGAGTAATTTTTACTAGGAGCATGTGCCATGATGAGAGTCATTATGTTCAATTCTCGAAGAGAGAGACGGAAAAACTGGTATTTTTTTTTTGAGCATTCTTTTGACGCTATAGTGGATGCTTTCTAATTTTCAACTCGCTATAACCGAATATTTTTTGTATCTCTAATAATAGCTGTTTGACAAGCATTTGCAAATAACTCGTTATAGCGAAATAATTATATAGATAATTATAAACAGTACATGTTATAACGGACTTCTACTGTATTTCAGGTCGCTTCCTTGCGCCATGGCTCAATTCGAATTCACAAAGCAGACACAAATTTTCTGGTTCTGCACATTTGTCTCTGTGCAAGGAACGAAGTAATACACAATCTATCAGCGTGACACCTACCAAGATCGTACTGTATAGACCTTCTAGTGATTAACTTGTTAGTGGTAATTTGGTTCAATTAAATGACATTTACTCGCAAGTTATGCTTGAGCAAATATAAATATGACCATTTAAATTAATCTAAACAATTTTATTAGAATATTCACCTCATAACCTCTGTCATTTGCATTTCTTTATTGTACAAACTTTACAGGCCCTTGTCAAGTTAATTTCAACTATCTTCATAACAAATTCTTTTTTAATTTATTTAAGAATAATTTTCTCAATTTCATTGCCCTTTTTTCTTCATATTCTAGCAAAAATTCACATGAAGAAAAAATGCTCGTTATTGACGCCCAAAAATGCCACAAAAACTGGTTAGAAGTCACTCACGTAATTGTAAATTTTTAAATATTATTACATAATGCCTCATAGTATCAAATTTCTTTGTAACACTGTTTGGAAAATATATGTTCCAGGAAATAAAAATATTTTATTCACGAGTTTTTTTCAATCCCATTAGTTTTCGAAGGAATTTTAGTACTATAACTCACATGCTTGATGAAAACCCTGGTTTCAAGTTTTAGAACAGTTTAGCCCAGCTGGTAGCATCTCGCGGAACCCTTGGTAGTTCTGTTCCGTTTAGAAGTGTGTTCCGTGGTACCCTTGATGATAATGAGGCTGTTCCACGGAACTGAAACAAATTTTTGAATATTTATCATGCATCATAGAATATGCAGGGCAAGATAAAAGAGAACTTGCGCACTAACACTTAATATACCTATTTATTGCCATACTGTGCCAGATCTGCCGTCCGAAATGATTCTAATAATTTTTTTGTATCTTTTACACTAAAAATTCATAATACAAGGGCAAGTGAACAAAAATTCTGTGTCTGTCAGAAATTCAAATTTTATAGAGAATCGAGTGGTTCTTTAATTGGGCGTTTACGCTTTTAAGAAATTTACAGGCTTATAATGTTTTGCCACCTGTAAGAACTCAAATGAGTTAGTGAAACACCCTCCACCTCGAAAATGGGAACTTTCAATATTTCGTATAGTGATAAGCGAGGACTCTCGGTACTTATTCTAATGCAAGGATCTTTCCCGGGGGAGGGGGGGGGGAACTAGGAAGGCATAAGAGTCTCATGATTGATTGACATATAGCAGCATGATTTTTAAGAGAAAGTATGTAAACTGTAGACTGAATTTCCACCAGATAGGGGCTCCTGAACATAACTTGCCCGCGATGCCCATGATGCTCTTAAGATAGCCCTAGAACCTATGCGTAGCCATGCGGTTGGTCCCACGTGATCCTATTTGGGAGGCATACTCACGAATCAAGAGCTTTGATTGTAACTATCACCAGAAGAAAAACACCCGTACAAGGACCATGACTGAAACTGAAATAATCGTGATGAGAATCATTGAATCACAGGGCGCTGTCATTTGAGTTGTCCGTAAATATCTCCTCAGTACGAAACAAGCAACCATCCTCAATGGTTTAAGTGAGTACTATGTACTATAGCACTAGGTACTCTTACCCCTACATGGGTAAGAGTGGCAGGGCTGTAACACCACCTATTACCTATGTGTCTTTTACAGTATAAATTCACTATAGAGGGCCTATCACAAGATCTCCGTCAAGGGAGCCTGTGTCCCGGTTCTGGGGGACCATGGTGAGCACCGAGATGGTCGCGTATACAGGAAGAACTTCATTCCTACGTATCAAATGCCCTCTACCTTTTTGTTTTCCAAATCGTGGGCAGATTTTCTTTTATTTCACCTGCACTGACTTGTTTCTCTGCGCACAGAATTTCGATATCTGTGCGAAATGACAGAATAAAATGCTACGTTATACACAATGTAGGGAATATTACCCTGCTAAGCAAAAAACTCCGTGTACAGTAAAAAGCATTCTCAGTCATTTTCAGGTTCTAAACGTCCATATTTTGTATACTTATTCACCATGAAAATCTGGTGCCTTTCTCAGTTACTTTTGTCCATAAACAATAGACGGATAAGTATAAAATTTTATCAGTAAAAATTTGCCTTCTATAGGCATTGAAAATAAGTATATAGTCCAGTAATAAACTACATGTGAGAAACACATCAATGAACTGGAAGATGTTCAGCAACCTATCAAATAAAATTACAATGGTTCTTCAATTGAAATTGTTTACTGGTTCCTGCTAAATGCAAAAAGTAGAGAAAATAAATATAATGTGATATTAATAAGTATGTAATAAGAGCAATAATAATTGAATTATCCTATAATAATTGAATAATAATTATTTTTTGGCTCTTCAGTGTATATAAAAAGTAGCATTTTATTTTTTCATTTCGTATAGATAATCGAAATTTTGTGCACGGAGAAACAACAGGACAATGCGGGTGAAATAATAGAGAATTAGTGTACTAATTTATCACTAGTGTGTGTATCACTAGTGGATAAAAATATCCCAAAAAACATTGTTTTTACAACTTATATAATTCCCTGATGAAACGAAGGATGACATTTATGAAATTCTGAAGCTTCTGATTCCAAAATTCGTGAGAGAAAAATATAATGTCATTGTTTCTAAGTTTTTAGTCATCGAAGTGGCCTGAATTTTTTTTAAAAATGTCACTCTCTCCGTAAAATTCAAAACAAAGAACAGGTTTGCGAATAGTATATCAGTAACAAAAAAGTTTTCTTCTTTGAAAGCTCTTTGGGTTCTGGGGTTTATTGAGGGTTAAGTAGCATTTTTTTGATCATGCGGAACCCCAATAAAGCTGTCATGGAACAACAGGGTTCAGCGGAACACCAATCGGAAACCCATGGTTCAGCCCACAAGAGTGCTCAACCTTTCGATGAGTGTGGGCCACTTCATTGGTTTGAAAACTAGTCGCGGGCCATATAAGTGATATGCAAATGTGTTGCCTACCACTCAAGTGACCTGGGAATATATAGCAGGCCACTTAAGCGTATTAAAAGTAAGTGGTCTGTAAATGTGCCGCAGGACACTCAAGAGGTCTTGAATGTGCTGCGGGTCACTTGAGTGATCTGGAAATGATCCACGGGTTACTTAAGCGAGAGAAAAATGTCCCACTAGCCAAGTTATCTTATAATATGTCGTGGATCATTTAAGCGAGGGAAGAATGTGCCACTTGTCAAGTGATATATTGATAGAACAGTACCCCGAGTCACTTAATTTCTTTGTAAATGTGCCACGGGTCAATTAACTGGTCTGATCACTTAAGTGGTCTGGGAATGGACTGTGCCGCGGATCACTTAGGCAGTCTGTGAATATGCCACGGGTCCCTTACGTTTACGTTTGAGAATGTGCTGTGGTTTTCCATGCTGTCTGAGAATGTGCTGCTGATCACTTAAGGAATCTGGTTATGTGCTGTTCAGTTCATTTTTACAAAATTAAGTTTGAGGTTGCGGGATACATCAGATGACTCCGAGGACCACATTTGCTCCGTAGGCCATTGTTTGAGCATGTTCATTCAATTCATAAACAAAGATTGAAGAAACGACACTAGAGGGTGATAATGTACTCAAAACAGTTTTGTTTTACGAGCATTGTAATTGTGGAAATTGTAAAAGTCAATGTCCTTGAATTTTTATAACGACAATTTGAACGAAATAAACCATTATACCTGATTCATGAAATACGTGAATCGTGCTCCTGAATAAATTTTTTAGAGTTGAATGTTCTTGATAGAATCTGTTAGATATCTCATACATTCTCACGAAGTAGGAAGTGCAGATATTTTAAGGAGGTCTACGTTTCTCTCTCACGTTCTTGACTGTTCAAAAGGGGTAATTTGCTCCTGGTCGAGATCATTAAATGTACGCGAATGGCCACTGGCTCCCCGTTCAACGACCACGTTTCCTGAATTAGGTTCTAATATACTTTCCGGAATGCGTATATCTAGGTCGTGCTGCACGCGTCAGTTTTCAGGTAAACTATCACGGCTGCGAGCAAACAGTGATAAAAGTATTATGTTTTCTGTCTGACACTGGGTTCTCGTCAAAGAACTTTTCATTTCCCCCGTAAATATGCCGCGAGAGCCATCTCATCCTCATCCGAGGGAGCAATAAACAGCTAATGTGTGGCTCATCAAGCTTACTTATATAAAACGATCAAATGTGGCCAAATTAGTTCTCTGAAGCTGAATTTTTGTTCGGTGAAGAAAATAATTTCTGTTTTGCTATACCTTATACCAGGGGGTTTTCAATCTTTCAGATACGGCGAAATCAAAATTTCTCAAGAAAGCCCGTGGACCACCAACTCGTATAATTTAGTGATATCTTCATAGGACCGGAAAAAACGGAGCCCCGAGTTAAATAGGAACAAAAATTATTCAACACTTTTATTTATTCTGAATTTCTTTTATAAATTATCAATTTCTTCTTGTTATTAAATTATTATTTTTTCACTAATTCTGAAAACGTTTTTAATTCATTACTGATTAAATTAACTAATTCTGAGATTAATATTTTAATCTGAATTTACTTTAAACAATTATTCAATTATTTATTTTGGTAGTTCTGAAATTATTTTTTTTCAAATACAAATACAAATACAAATACAACACCACAACAGGCAAAATGCCCAACGAGGTGGCTGATAAAAAGATGCCCATAAAAATATGGTTGTCATATGTTTCAAAAATACAGCAACCCAATTAAAAATGCAATTAACACAAATTACAAACAATATATACACATGATAAAATATTATACAATGCCCATAAAGCATACTTATGGTTGTCTTATTCTAAGAATGGATAGAAATTTCGCAATATATCTCTTGAAATAATTTCTTTCAATAATTTCCGGGCAAGTGCGCTACTACATACATTACTACAGAATCTTCATATACCGTATATTTGGCTGAGAAAAAGCCCACCTAGTTCTCTTTTAATCTTCACAAGCATTTTCTGGAATTAAAGGTTGAGGCTGTCTCTTCTTCAGTGCGTCACGCTACTGTGCTTGAAATAAAGAAAGCAGAGTTGTGTCTCTAGTGATATATGTCAGTGTTCTTCACCCTTTTAGTACTTGTGGATCGGTGAAATTAAGTGAACAATTTTTCAGACTGCCATCGATCTGAGAAAACAACTTGTGTACTCATGAAAAAAAGAAAAAAATGGGAAAACAATTCCAGGGGTGGGAACTCTGCTCCAATTGCGCCGCACTGCGCCAAAACTAATATCTTGCGCAATCCTGCTCCAATAGCGCATTTTCGCATTTTTCTGCGCCAAATAGCGAATTTAGCTTCAGTATGCCCGGAATTTCGGAAAGGACGCCAAAAAATTTTTGTTCCTGCTAGCCACGAAACGATTCTTTCTGAGAAGAGCGTTTTTTCTTTCACTATACTCAAACTATCGGCACCTCATCGGGCTTTCCATCGCGAAACCCCGATATTGTCCGTGATCGTGAAGATGGTTTGCAATGTCTTTCAGCTTTAAAGTACAAATGCGAGTGTTTCCGTTTAAAAAAAAAAAAAGTCGCCACTGGTAGCAGCAGAAATTACTGTAGTCGATCGTCATTGTGTTAAATCCCGATGTTTCGTGAAAAAAATTTTCATTCCGGGAGTAAAAAGCGCATGTCCGCCGAATTACGAATTTTAGTTTGGAAACTTTGCCGAATAACGAGCGTTAAATCGCCAATGTTGCCAAATAACGAGCGTTAAATCGTCAATCTCGCCAAATAACGAATGTCAGATTGCCAATCTCGCCAGATAATGAGTGCTGAATCGCCAAACATCGAGTTGATTCTTCCGAAATTATCTCCCATTTTACAACGATTTCTTTCCAAGTATAAAAATTGAAAACTAGCTCATTTGAAGAAGTGTTGTTCAAGGCAGCAAATAGCGCCCTCAGTAAGCAAAAATAATCTTAAATAGACAGGTGCAAAAAATTTTATGACAGCCGCTCTTTCAAACAAGGTGTCAAAAGCCTAAAACACCAGAAACAAAAATCAAGCTGACGAAAAGATGTTTGATAACAAAAGACAGTACAGTTTTATTTTGAAAAGGGTTGAGCGTTAACGAAAGTATTCTTGTTAATTTCACTGCTCCAATTTATAAATATCTGCTCCGAATCCCATATTTTGCTGCTCCAAATCCTGAATTTGCTGCTCCAAAACTGCTCCGAATCCTGAATTTTGCTGCTCCGAAATGGATTTAGTCACTTCCCACCCCTGCAATTCTCAACCTTTTGACTTATTATATTTCATTTTTATATTCCATGTTATACATTCGAGAAGTTGAGTTGAGCTGATACACGTGCTGTCACCAAAAAACAAAACAAAACAAAATTATCTGTCATAATTCTGAAAGTAAAATTTGTATGCAGCATCAAAATCAACAATATATGGCATGATGATATATTTTCTTTTCGGTTTCATGCTGCATACCGGTGTAAATTTTATAACATCATTTTCTAAAATTTTCACGTGTTTATAATATTAACGCCATAATACCGGTCGATACATTTTTATGTTTGCCGTAGAACTTCAGCTGTTATTTATCACTATAATTTGAAACGACAATGCCAAGTGCCGGATCTTTACGCTGTGTAAGTATTGTGTTGAAACCCTACCTGCATTCTGTGGGGAAAGTTCTTTAAACGAGAGACCACCTCACATTAGTGCCTCGAAGTTAGATAACACACTTCAGCCGACCATCACTTTGTTACTTTGTTGTAACTTGAATCTTCACGGTGACCTGCGATGACTTGGTATCTACTATAGAAAATCACCGAGGGTCCCTCAACAAATAACTTACCACCACGAAAGAAAGAAAAAGCAATAACTTATCACCACGGTTCTCTCGCAATCATCTGGGCTGTAATATATCTGCATTGTAATACTTCCATTCTGTGGTAGAAAGTAACTGGTTTTTTTCCTTCGAAATTTTTAATATAACGTTCCTTTTTGGAGACAAATAAAGCTGCCGTCAAATTTGATTTCAAAATTAGAAAAAAATCCCAAGAGAATGGAAAAAAATGGAATGGAGAAATCTGGATAAAAAAAATTACGAGATGATGAAATTTTACCATGAAACTGCTTAAACCACACAAAACACTGTGATTCCCCATGTTGCGAAACATTGTTGAAAATTTACAAACTTTAATTTTTAAAGACCGGTAAATCAAAAAAAAAAAAAAAATTATTTACTGGTTGAGGTGAGAATTCCATTAACTGAACTTTAATTTCATAGTTACTATATCCGTTGCACTGAGTAAGATATTTGTATACGTGGACTTTAAAATTGTATATATACGTGATTTTAATCTACACATGGAAATGACAAATTATACGAAGCACAAAAATATAAAAATCTTGCAAACTCTTAGTATTCGAGCATTCCAAATGATAAAAGTTGACTGAAAATTTTCTTACACTGACTCTCTAACCAACATTATTTTTTTCAATAAGTTAAAATTTATTCATAACATTTAAAGAAGATTAATTTCAGTCTCAAGAAGTTGAAACTTTAACGAAAAAAAAATTAAACGGAGAAGTAGGAAGAATAAAAAAAAATAGTGATTTCTTTCTCAAAAAATCTGTGACCATCAATAACATGGAAAAATACTTATCGACGAAAGACGGGGGAAAAAATTGCTTTCCTTCACGAAAGTTGGCGAAACAAGACCAGCTGTTAAAAGCTAAAATGAAAAACGAAAAACAGAAAAAAAGACTGAAGATGTAGAAAGAAGATGAAAAAAAAAAAAAAAATGAAGAAAATTTTGAGAAACAAGTTATTTTTACTCCTACTTCATAAGGTTTATGCATTATTCAAAGTTTTGCTGAAGGATGCCTAATTTCATGCAGTTTTTAATCATTTCTTAATATGAGCATTTTACAAAACAATCCAAGCGTATACTTCATCAGGCGTATTTATAAAGCAATAAGAATATTCATGAGCACATAAAGAAAATTATGTTTTTTTTTCACTCTTCTCTTTTACTAAATGGTTTTTCCTAGAATTTTCTTTTCTTCAACAGATGAAAAAAAAAATATACATATTTTTTTAAAAGTTATGAAAAATAAATTGAGATCTTAAAAATTGCGAGAAAAAAAAATTCAAGAAACGTATTCATTAGCGTGAAATTTTATCCCTTTTTTAATTCTTCAATATCTCTTTCGAATTTTTTTTTTGTTAATTTCGTGAGCTGATGCGAATTCGACACAAATATTAGACGTAGAAAATTAATTTAAGACGCTGTCAGTTTAATGTTTAGATTTTGTAAATTGATCTGAATAGGTTGTCAAGCGTGGAAGTATTGCGCTTAACTCATACTGGAATCTCATTTATTTTAATAAAGTTAAGATAAATTGAGTTATTTAAAAGATTTTCCCTCAAGCTTATTATATTAACTATTTTTTTTCTGAAACATGAAATTTCAGTTTTTTGTATGAAGTATTGTTTTGTTTGAAATGTACTATTTCATTTCGAAAAAGAGCTTTTGTTTGATTTTCAGGATTTTATTAAACATTTTTACTCACGCGTATTGGCATATATTTTAGTCTGAAATAGTTTTTGTTGATTTTCAAGCAATAGAAATTTAATTTCGGAGGACATCGTGTGGGGTTTTCACCCACTGATCCGCGAAGAATTTCAACCAGTTCATATACTCGCGGCATAAGTTTTGATTAAACAAAATGATAGACTCTATATTGGTTTTTCTTTCTGTCTTGACCTGCTAATTATTTTCCCTATTTATTTTTTTTCCCGTTTGTATATTCATTACACCATTTATTTATGTTTTGCAGGTTATGTTATTTATTCTATTTACAGTATTTATTTTTTGTTGGTGCTCAAATTATTTTGCGCACTTATTTATTTCTGGATCGGTTTACAATTCATTTTCTCATTTATTTATTACTTTTCATCTATTTATTTATTACTTTTCATCTATTTATTTATTACTTTTCATCTATTTATTTATTACTTTTCACCTATTTATTTATTACTTTTCATCTATTTATTCTTTACTTTCTTACTTTTATATTTTTTGCTTAACTCAAAATTATTTCGCGCACTTATTTATTTTTTGCCGTTCCGCAAAATACTTCTCGCATTTATTAATTTCTTGCCAGTCAGCAAACACACTACACTGCTTTTCCTACTTATTTATACTACTATTTTTTATTACAACTATATTTATTTCAGCTATTTATTTAATTTTTGGTATTGGCGCAGTTTGACCAAATTGGTCCTTTCGCCAATAAGTCCAAAATCCAATCCAATCCAATCCAATCCATTATTTTTGGTATTCGGCAAATTATTTCTCTTATCTCAACAGATCCGTGAAATTTTCAACTTCCTCACCTACTCGCAGTTGTAAAAAGGTTCAAGAACACAGTTATAGAACACATTTAATTTGTATCCTTGCCCTAAATGTATGAGTTTTAATTGCAAAATATCAACATTGGGAAATATTTTAAAATGTGCATCTTAAAGAGTATATAGTCCATGTGTGTGTGTGTGTGCAAACGAATGAAGTAGCCTTAAAAACATTTTTATTTGAATTTTCGAAGCGAAATAAAAATATTTTCATACACCTGAAATTATGAATAATGAAAGGATTTATTAGGGCTACACAATGAAGAGATTATGACTCGGAAATTCAGAATTTTTATGAATAACTTTGCCGATAATTTTTTTAGCATACATTCATCAGTAATTCCCAGAGCAATTCAAAACGTTTCGACAAACCTTATGAAAAACCTAGAGAACATTGAACTTCTCAAAATAAATATTTATAAGCGATAACACTTTGCTTATTTTTTTATTTTTAAATTATTTGCTAAGAAAGGCATATGTAAATGATCTATGAAAAAAGATTATATTTCATTTAAAAAAATAAGGTCTCGAAGAAAATCGACCTTTGCATTAGATCATTTAGATCATTCTTTAAACAGTTTTTAGTAAGAGGAAAAAGGAGAAAAGAACTAAATTTCTTTTACGAAAATCCTAATTTCCCCAATCATGCCGCCTTCTCCTTACTTATTAATTCATCGAACTCATTCCAATTTTTTTTTGAAATAAATAAAAAGAGAGAAACAAATGTCGAACAGATATGTTTTTTTTCTATTGATTGAAATGAAGCCAACCATAAGAATTTACGATCTAGGAAATCATATTCAAAGAGACTAAAAAAATTCTTATTACGATAAGTTTTGAAGGATAAATTTATCGCGCAACTTATGTCCGAATACTCATTTGAATAATTTTTCCATTAATTACATCTTGAATGATTAAAAAAAAATACTGATGGAAATTCATTTTGTTATGAAATTAAGTAATAAAAGAAAAGGAAAAATTTCTAGCTAATGGAGATTTCGCTTAGAAAACGACGAGGATGACGGCAATCATCCATTTTTTTGCTCTTACCCTTGAGATGTCATTATAAGTTTTCTTTCGATGGTTTTACGTGATTTTTTTTCCCCGACTTAATGATAACGTTTCTAATATATTCCAAAAAATGTATTTCCCAACTTTATTTTATATAAATATTCGTATAAGGGATGTCCCGACGTGAATCGATTCCATTTCAAATTATTATAGTCTTTTCTATCGACACAAATAACAGTTATAAATAGTTTTTAAGAAATGATTGAATAATGATGATTATAGAATTGATTCTCTGTTTTGTGTGTTTGTGAGTTCCGATTCTCACCTTCTCTGAATGAAAAAAAACTAATTTATCTTTTATAGTTATTATAATATTCAAGTTTTAGGAAATATCTGAGGGACCGGGACCAGTTGGCATATAGTTATTATTTCTTGATTTTCTATTTTTTCCTGTAATACAAAATGGACCGATGCTGTGGATGGTGGCACTCCTTGGCTACCAAATTGGTGAAGAAGATATCACTCAAAAGTACATGCTCATATTTCGTCAAATCAGTTTAAAAAATGTCTAAAACTATGCCAACTTATCCCAGATGTGGGACAAGTTCACACAACCTCTGGGGTAAGTTGGAATAGCATGAGGGTTAATATGATTTTATTTCAATACAATTATGCCGAAAGGAATGATGTCTATATTAAGCACTTACAATATTTTGAAGAAGAAAACGAATATGAAAAGAAAATTATAAAATGCCAAAAGAACAAGGAAGTCATCATTCACAGCTTCATGTTCACCAAGAAATTAGGTCTGTCGCTCACTTGAACTGGTGGGTGTAATTTTAGCACAATTTTGCTGCTGTTGTACCAAATCGGTAAGCTGGTATCTGACACGTGTTATATGCCTACATTCCTTCTCAGCTGGGAGCCAACTTGCCTCAACATGACTCTTTACACAAGAGGGCTGAATGAATGAATGCCAGAACTTTGCCACTGGACTTATCCCGTTGCCGAGATCTCTTCCAGCCCAGCTTCGGGGGAGAGTCTGGAACACTATATTTTGTGTCAAAAATGAAAAACAAAAGAACAAACAAAACTTTTTACAACATATTTCCCTCGAATAATAATGTACTGTCGCGATTAACAAATTTACACAAGAGGGCTGCCTCACTGTTCCACAAAAGTTTCATGAAGCATTTCTCAGCACTTGCGTACAAAAAGATATTGACTACTCTATCCGTCACCACTGTTGAAAATGTCTCAACGTATTCATAGGCTTCGCAGTAGAAAAACTGAGTAAAAAATACTTTCCTGGCAGAAAATCAGGAAACTTACTGTCCTTCCTCTCTGGGAGCTCCCATCACACTGAAACCAGAATGGATGATGCAACACCCTTTGGTGGTTTGTTAGTGGCGATACTAGCATGATTGAATGTTCATAATTCAGTTAAGAATTTTAGATATGAAAATAAGTATAATTCTTGAATCCCTGGAATGATAAAGAATGAGAAATTTTCATGTTTTTTTAAAGTATATTACATATTTTTTACGGTGTTTTGAAAGAAAATTCAACATTTTTCTTTTGAATAAAACTTTCAACTTTTGGAATTTGCAGGAATGTGAAAATATTGAAATAGCCATGCAAAAATATTATTTTTTCCATAGAAGTTTCATTAAATAAAAAAACCAAACTGCGATCATAGAAATGTAAATACAATAAAATCAAACCGTCTAAAATGAAATACACAGATATAAAATAAAAAAATAAAAACAAATACAAGTCAATACAAAATACATAAAATAAAAGCCTATATATAATACGACCATTAAAATAAAATAAAAAGTAAACAAAAAAAAAAAAAAGAACGTAATTTAGCAATCACATACATATACCTATATACAGGGTGTTTATTTGAAGTTCGCTAGTTCCGAGCTGTTTACAGTCAGAAGAAAAGGCTGTATAATAAAGTGACAATTATATTTATCAAAAAGGTATAAGATTTTGTATATTATTTAAGTATTATTGCTTTAGTATACTTTCAAGGTTGCCAAGAAAATTTTCCAATTTGAGTTACTGTTTATGACCTATGGAAGGATTATATTCCTTTAGGCCAAATAGTGTTTGTTTTGTAGTTATATTTTGTTTTTCTGTCCTGCATGTTTTAGTGATGTCTTGTCTAAAATAATATATATATATATATATATATATATATATATATAAAACATTTGGGAACTTCTTAAGGAAGGCGTAGGGAGGAGAGGGGAGCATTTTAGCCCTTTGAAGACCAAAAATCTCATCTCTGCATTGCTTTTGGTGCGGATCGTCTATAAAGTTACTAGTTATTTTCGTAATAATTACTCTATTTTCTTGTTGCTGTATTTCAAATGTATTTGACATCCATATTTTTGTATGGGCATTATTTTTTTAGTTACCTCGTTGGGTAGTTTACCTGTTGTGGCCTTTGTATTTGTATGGAAGATACAAGAAAAACATGTTCTTGTAAACTCAACTTCATACTCCTTGGTGAAGAAATGTTTAGATACTCGACCGAGTCCACAAAACCTGAGCAGTTTGTTCACACGTTTACAAAAATTACCATTTTCACTACGATTTGTATAAGTAAGCATTCTCAAGTGGTGTGTGTGTGTTGGAACTTCATTTTTCTGGTCAATTTCTCTTATTTTTTTTTATCAAGACATTCCCAAGTTTCGTAGCTTTCTGATAAACAGTTATTGCTGTTGAAAGTTCAGAATAGGTGAAATATTCAGGGTGTTCTGTAAATACTAATGTGACCTCCATCTCACTAACCGTTCGTTGTACAGGTATAGTTTCAATTTAAAAAAAAGGGCGTCCAAAAGTTATCCTGCACCATTTTTCAGAGTAAAAATACTGCTGAATCCCAAAATCGGCCACTTCACGAATTGGCCAATTTTGTCGTGAATTGACCCCCCGCGAATGTCGGAATTTTGGGCTTGGACCAGCCAGTTCGCAAACTGGCAGAAGATTCCTGGCTGAGGTCAGAAATAAAAAGTCATGATTCAGGGTCATCGACATTTGACTTTTCATGGTAATTATGCCCACGTTAGCTATGTCATGCCATCATACCGCAGTCACGCCACGCCAATTATTTTTTTGTCTTCAAAATTTTACAGAAAATTTCTTCTTTTTGTTATTTAAATAGTTTTTTCTCTCAAATTTATTTTTTTCCTGTTGTCACATATAGCCAATCCAATACAACTACTATATATAGCCTCACACGTTAGAGATTTAGGGCCCACCGGAAAGTCTTACATCAGCATATCGAAAGGGATCTCCAGCCACATCGCAAATTGATCGGCCAAAACCCAGATGATTTATACAAATCGAACTTTGACCAAAACTCTGCCAATTCGCGAAGGAAAGGTTGGATTTCGACAGTGTCCGTAGAAGATTTTCAAAAAGAATATCAAATATTTAAAATTAATGAACATTAAAAAAATTGAAATATCGTATATATATGTTACGATAAATGTGATAAATCGGTTATTGTTCATAATAACTGGTCGTTATGCTCCTTACCAAACCTATTGGTATGTGTCATGAATTTATCACTTTCACCGGTGAATATTCATAATACCTAAGCGTCATTGGCAAATTCCCCTTTACCAGAGATTATGCATAATACCTAAGCGTCGTTGGTAAATTTGAGAGACACTTGAAATTTATAATATTTATTTGTGATTATGCATGAAACCGAATATATTATTAATTGGCAAATATGACGAATGCATGAAAAAAATTCCAAATGCGTATAGTATGTGTGATGAATATAGCCGTGCCCCGATATAGTGATAACGCACTTTACGATCGTACCCCAATATAATGATTCAATACATGTATCAATTGCCATATGTAGTATATCACATAGTACGATTTTACATGTTTACCAACCAAGCGACGCTTGGGCAATACATAATTGCCGGTAAAAGTGATTAATTTAGTGAAGTTTATCAAATTTACCAACGACGCTAGGGTACTATGCATAATCGCCATTGAAACTGATAAATTTAAGGAAATTTTTCAAACTTACCAAAATGTTCGATGATTATTATACATAATATAAACAGTTATTATTATTATTTTATCACATTTTCCGTAACATATATAAATTTTATTCAATTTTCAATCATTTTCAATTTGAAATATTGTTTGTTATCGGCACTAGTGAGTAAATTGATTTTTTGCATTGCGAAGAATTTTTTTTGCGTGTTTCTTCCAGCACTTGCAATGAAATGTTGTTATCACAAAAGCTGAAAAGATTTTGCCAGAAAAACTTCCATTATGAATATAGTTATACAAAAAATGTAGATATAATTTCTCTAATATGATTGGTTTTTATGCAATCACTTAATAATCTATATTACTATTATTATATACTTTCTCATAATCCTCGTTCACGAGAGAACAAAGTAATAAAAATCCATTTACAATAATAGTTTAATCTTGATTCTTCCTGAAATTCGAATCCATAACTGAATCAAATCTTCATCAATTTGTTTGTATAAATTAATTAATTAGCAACTAGTATTTTTTTTTATTCATCACAAAACTAAGCAACTACTTACGGAAAAAGTAATTAGTAGGATAAGTTTAAGTGATGTAATATATTCCTGTTAATTTTTGAAACTGATATTTCCAACAAGTCGCTAATTGGATATTGTAAACCGTTTCAGGTTTTTAATCAGGAAAAGGGAATAAAAAAACTAAACAGAAAGTTTCAGGAAGCAACTGGAGGAATATTGATAAACGTACAAGGATGGGAAATGTGAATGTGTGGACTTCAGCAATTCAATGTGAGGTTCTTTTGTGGAAGGTTCAAAGCAGATGCTTATTTGTTGTTTCAGATGGTAATTAATTATGTTATGAATGGCGCCATAAAGATACCCAGAGATGAAGGAAAGAATCGGATTTTCCTTTGATGTTCCCCGCTACCAGCAAGCTCACGACTACAACATTGCATATTTCTCTGTAAGAAAAAAAGAATTTCGTAGAGGAATGAGAGCTATTTTAAGCGTGAAAAAATGTCCGTAGAAGATTTTTAAAAATAATTTCGAATATTTCAAATTAATGAACATATCTTATATATGATACGGTAAATGCGATAAATCCGGTTATTATGCATAATCACCGAGCATTTTTGTAAGTTTGATAAATTTCCCTAAATTTATCACTCTTATCGGTGATTGTGCATAGTAACCAAGCGTCGCGTCGGTGATAAACAGGATAATTCATACACATGTATTGTATCATTATATCGGACAATAGGTGCATTTGAAAATTTTTTCATATTTCTCAAATTCAGCAATAGGGTATTATGGTAATCACCGATAAAAGTGATGAATTTATCAAACTTACCAAGATGATTGGTAAATATGTATAATAACCGGTTATATATTATGTATTACAACCGATTTATAAAATTTACCGCAACTTTCATACAGTATTTATTCGTATATCGCTGAATAGGAAATTGAAAACAAGAATCCCTAGTAGTAATAGAAATGGACTTATATATATGAATGAAATACCAAAGTTACATTCAGTGGAATTAATAGGCTTGATTGTGTCTCTGAGTTCTTTGAATGTCTCTATAATGAATGTTTTAGATATTTAAAACACGCTTTTGATATTTTTGCAAAAGATTGTAATATTTGTGCAAAAGATTGTGATATTTTTGCAAAAGATTGTGATATTTTTGCAAAAGATTGTAATATTTGTGCAAAAGATTGTAATATTTGTGCAAAAGATTGTGATATTTTTGCAAAAGATTGTGGCATATTTTGAAATAAAACGCAAAAAATTATTATACCAAAGAAAACAGTTTATGAACACACTATCAATCTCCGCTATTCATACGCGGGGAATCGAACCACCATCCTCTAGCAATCTGGGAAAGTTCTCTATACTACTCTTTCTACGCTACAAAAAAAAAATGAACATCTTTCCTTGGAGCGGTGAAATCCAAGGATCGGTAAAATGTCCAAAATATTTCAACGGACCCTTATGAGTCCACTGCTGATTTTTCCAGTAATCATAGGTCTGTATTAGGATATACATTCCTGTATTTTTGTTTGGAATCCACTTATCATAAAATTGTCCAGTTTTTTCAACGTTTACTTTTTTTTGTTAGCTTTACTAAAATTATAAATGAAGATAATTTTCATAACTTATGAACTATATTATGATGATTACGACTAGTAATATTGTATTCATCTCATATGGCACACTTAATTTTTTTTTCCGGGAATTACTTTTGAATTCACTGTCATTTACCCTCCCCCCAATTGATGGTTTTCCAGCAGTTTCAGCAATAATTGATGATTTTGCTGTCTTATGGCAACGTTTTTTGGTGATAATTGGTGATAACCCATAATTTTGCTATATTTATAATCCCAATTTTCCATATTTCGCCACATTTAGGAACCCAGTTTTCCGTATTTTTCTTGAATGAAATGGAATCACCGGGTTGACACCTTTCTGTGAAATCCATTTTTGTTTACTGCGATTTGCAATAGTCCCTTAATTTTAGCAATCTCATCAATAATTAGCAATTTTATTGAGAATTACATGTTTTGACGTCAGATAATGATACTCTGTATTTATGAAAACGTGATTTCCTTTCTTTTTATTAAAAATTTAGTCATCCGAAGTATAAAGGTCTAATTTTTCATTTGAATCGATAAAGATATAATAATACTGTATCGATTTCACAATTGAATAATTTTTCATTCAACTAGCATTGAATTATCAAGTCTGTTTCGGAGCTCTTGCGTCATCGTCACGAACTACCTCTGGTCCGCGGATCATAGGTTGAGAAACAATGCCTTAGAGCATATATACTCTGAACGGACTATTCATGCACAGTCAAACGTAACTTTGCTAATACCTCATACTAGGAGCCCTTAAGGTCTCCAGTGCCTTTTGTATTGAACAGAACTTAACATCATTTTTTACGATCGTCTCCAAATGTTTTATAAGCTCGTGGGTTTCTTCAAAAATGGATGTGGGATACTTTTGGAATGACTGGATCTTCTTAACAATTCATACTTAGCTTATAAACACTTTACCTAAAGCGGAAAATCTTACTGGCGAATACTGTGTTGTAAAAAGATTTTCCTGAATTTCATAATGAACTTCCTTGATATCTTGATTCTATATTTTTCATTCGTGTACTACAGATTTCCGAAGATTGTTTGTTTTGATTGCATTGTATATACAGGATGAGTTAATGCGGCCTTTATCTCATCATGGGTTGATCCTAGAGGTGTGGTTCTAATTTAAAAAATGCTCGAAGTGTGTTCAGAAATCACCCTATAGCAGTTTTGAGAATGAAAATACAGTGCATCATAAAATAAAAAAATAAGAATTTCTATACAGTCCTGTGCTCTGACTTGCAGTTAGGAAGTTGTTGCTCTGCCTCTCGTGAGAACAAAAAAAATTCCATGTTTCTAAGTAAAATATTCGCTGAGATATTTGAATTCAAAAATGGGAGAAATGTTGGAAAAGAGCAGCACAAACTAACAGACAACGTTCCTTTCCCTCATTTATGCTGTTGTTTATCAAGTTTTCTCCAATCTTTGAATTCAAATGTCTCAGTGAATATTGCAATTCTGAGTTTTTTGTTTGCCTGAGAAGAGACAGGACAACAACTTTCTAATTGAAACTTTCTACGTCATAGAACGGGTGGGGGGGGGGGGCGTAGAAGAATTTAGATATTTATTTTTTGAATTAGAAGCATATCTCTACGACTAACGGTTGATGTGATAAATGCCGAATTACGACTTGCAAGACACCCCGTAAGTATATTTTTCTCATCTTTGCGTAGCGTTTTTGTATTTTGTGTAATTTTTGTTACTTTATTTGTGTTTTGAGTATTTTATCATTTACTTGTGTTTTGAGTATTTTATTATTTTTATTCGTATTCTCTGCTATTTTTTATTTTTACTGGAAGCTGTTATTGGGTTTCAACCTGTTATTTTGCATTTTTTCAATAGTAAGTGAATAAGGCTAGCATTAATGTCATCAACGCTGATAGAAGGACAGATAGAGGAAACAAAAGAGTCATCGCTTTGAAATGTACTATACAATTTTGAAACTACTCGGAGGGCAGAAGCAGTGTAAACATCCTGGACTATTTTCTGTTTCTGTTCCAATAATCAATTCTTTCGAAAACGCCTTCAAAGAAACCTTGCCGAAAATTATTTTCTCTTCCCCATTTCGAAAAATTTCTCTCAATTACAAATTCTTCCGATCAAAAATTTAAATTTAAAAACTTTTCCGCAAACTTGATTATGCATACCATAACGTTTGGGTGAAACGTCCATGGACACATTTTAAAAAATTCACTCATTTCACTTACACATGTCTGAGTATCACAGAAACTCAACATAACACATAAAAAAGTAACGCAAATGGCTGGGAGGTGACGAGAACCAAAGAGCTTCTGAATAGGGCGAAAGAACAAGAAAAGTTTGGAAAACTTTGTTAAGATCTAGCCAAAGGGCTACAATGCTACAAAGGGTGCTCATATTAGAATGATCGTTTATGCAACGCAAATATAAAGAAACTAATTATAAATTAGAGATGGATGATGATTTTTTGCTCGGCTAAGATACATGAAATCGATAGGCTTTCTGGATAGTGCCGAGGTGAACAGGAGAAAAGTGGCATTTCTCTCTACCGGGAATCGAATCCAGGACCTCTTGTATACCGCGCAAGCGCCCTGACCATCTCTACTATCACCACCTGGAGGCCATTAACTAAAGTTAAAAAGAAACTGCGATGTCTCTACTCAGCAAGTCGCAATACTGTGCGTGTTTTAAGGGAAAAATAGTCTATCTTTGGTATAATGCCCGCTCGTCCGGTATGCAAGAGGTTCTGAATTCGATTGCCGGTGGGGAGAAATGACACTTTTTTTCCTGTTCACCTCGGCGTAATATCCAGAAAGCGTATTGATTTCATAATTATACATTGTTTGTGATGCTTTTTGTGTGTTATCCTAAGATAGATACAGGGTATCCTTTGAGTGAAATTTTGTACTGTTGATTAATTTATTAGAAAAACGAAAAAAAAAAGAAACCAACTCTAGCTCATGAGGAATATTTTAGTGCAAACGCTACCTTTTTATGCTAATCGCTATATTTTTTGTTAATAAACGAAAATTTAATAAAAAAGTTGATAAACGAATTTTTTGTTTAAACGAAATGCACTGTGTTGCATTTTGTTATGCTCAGACAGACACAGCGCCATCTATAAGTGAAATTTTGAATTATCGTATGTTTATTTATAAAAAAAACGAAAAAAAAACTCTAGGCCATGATGGATATTTCAATGCAAACCACAACTTTTGTGTCAATTAGAAGATTTTAATTAATTTTCTTAAACGTTATGCATTGTTTGTATTGCATCTTATGTTATACTCGAACCAATACACTGCAATCTGAGAGTGGAATTATGGTAATATTGTTTAATTTATCAAAAAAAAACACTTATAGGTCATGATAAATAATGCAAAACAGCACCTTCTCATTCAATTTATTGATTTTTTATTTATTTTTAAAATGTTTCCAGGACTTCTTAACGAGAAATAAAATGGGCGAATGCATAAAAGTTTTGGGGATTACCTGAATTAATCGGGTCATTAACTTTATGTGTTTCATCGAAAATCTGATTCACCTTGCAGAAATTATATGATAGGTTGATTTTTATCTTTTCATTTTTCAGAAATTATGAAAGAATTTCAAAAATACATCAATCGATCAAATTTATTTCTAGCGATAATAATTTTTAACTGCGTGCAATTAAATCTAATAAAACCCTCAATTGAGGAGATCATTTTCAAAAAAGGGACATTTCCACTTTTTTCTAAATTTACACAGTAAAAAGCAAAAAACGCTTCATAAAAGTGGAAAACAAGTAGCATGTATATCAATATTTAAATATTGCGTTTCTTGATCAAGATTCAAGGGAGTTATGTTCATTTAAATTTTTGAAATGTTCCGTTTTGACGGAAAATTAGTGGAAATGTTAACCTTTTGATTAAAATTTGAGCTTTGTCAAGTCTGAAAAATTGAAAATTTCCACGTCATCTGTTGATTACAGAAGGCTTTAATTAGCCGAGGATGGTACCCTTACTGCGCTCTAGTAATGCACATAAGGAACACGATCATTCTACAGTGGAACCTCCAATAACGGACACTCCCGTTAGTGGACACCTTCACTGACGTGCATAATTTTGAATTACATCGATGGGACTCATTGTATCTTACTATCCATTAACTGACACTCCACTTTAGCGGAAAAAATTGGACTTTCTACCAAAATATGTTCCCGTTTGAATAATTCCGGTTGCGTAATCTGACAGAGCTCATCCAAAGATTTATAAACCGTTAAAGAGTGAATTTAAGAAAAAAGTGGAAATGTTCCGTTTTGAAAAAGAAGCTCCCCAATTTCTGTAGAAATTTCACGCACTTTATTTCTCTCCCGGTTCAATTAATTGAAATCCATTCATTAGTTGTCGTATAGTGCCAAACATTTACCGTAACACACATACGTTACCTGTACTTCGACATCACTCTAATGAGCGATTTGTGCCAGTGTAAGGCAATAGCTACAGCTTTTATTCGGCCGGTGGGAAATATAAAAACAAGCTACGTAACTATTATTTGCCGGGAAACTGGTAGAAAACAATCATTTTCGTTTGTTTTATCCACTTATTTCTCTTGGGTACGTACGACTTGAGGATGTTGCGCTATTTTCTGAATACTACCAAATACACTCGATGAATACAAAGCACAAAAAGAAAAATTACGTTTTCATGGAATTCTTGATGCAAGCAAAACAAATTTCTTTTGAAGTAATGATTGGGGAGACATTGAATATTTGATTTTCCATTCAACCGAAAATTTTTCTACGCAAATAAATGTAGAAAATACAGTTTCAATTTCACGAATGATTTTTTTTTTCTCAAGACATACATGATTGAATGCTAGTATTTCATATTTTATGATGTTCTGCATGGAGGAACTCATTATTGTTATTATGATCATCATCATGATTCAAGTTTAGCTTGGGAAAGAAAGAGGAAGTTTTCATATCCAATTGTACTGATCATTTTACGCCGACTTGAACAACTCTGAACACTGATGCTATTGTTGTCCGTAAACATGTATTCTGGAGAAGAAGCCCTTTGGTCCAAGCCGTAATTGATTGATGAACTCTTGCCCGTGCAGCTGAAATGGCGCCAGGGGCGTCTCACTTTTGTGGAGCTGGATCTTCTTTTATGTATGCTGTTTGAGCCGTAATTTTTTATTCATTATGATAGATCATGGAAGAATAAAGTTATGCTTATCCATGTGTGAGTCATGTTATTGTTCATTCAATAAACAGTAACACATCGAGTCTCTGAAGAATTTCATTTTCCATTTCAGATAATAAGGCTGAAAAATTTAGGAATATGCCTATGAAAAAATGAATATAAGAAAACAAATGCCAGTGAAGAACCAGTACCTTTTATGGTTATGAATTTTCTTTATAAAAAATTTAAAGTGTTCTTTAAAATTTAAATTGGTCTTCTTTAAAATTTAAATTCATCTTCTTTAAAATTTAAATTCATCTTCTTTAAAATTCAAATTGGTCTTCTTTAAAATTCATAATCATGAATACAACATTTTCTGAATTCTTTGTTCCTACCTATTAACATGGCAAAAGACTATGCTCTAGTACAGGGGTCTTCAACTTTTAAGACATGGCGGGCCGAATTGAAACTTCCCACGAAGTCTACGGACCATTGTGTAATTTACTGTTATCTTAATAGAAGGAGCCAATGGGGGTGGGGGGGAGCAAGTTAAACAAGGAAAGAATAATTTTAGACTCATTTATTCTGAAACCATTTCTTTCATTAATTATCAAATTTTTTTATTTCTGAAATAATTTTTCAATGATTCTAAAATTTATTTTGTTTAATTACTGATTAAATCACTTAATTCGGAAAATTATGTTTTATCGCAAATCATTTTAAATGATTTTTATTTTATTTATTTCGGTAATTCTGAAATTATTTTCTTTCTCAAATCTTCAAATCATTACTTTCAGTAATTATGCATTATTTTTTTACTTTTTGTGAAATAAGTAATAGCAGAAACTACGAAATTATTTCTCTCATTGATTTATAAATTTTTTTAAAACTTATTCAAAAATTATTTGTTCCAAAAATTCAGAAAACATTTCTTTCATTTTCATCAATTCTTGAATTATTTCTTTCATTTATTCTGGAACGCTCATTTTGGTTCGAACAACCCACGGTTCTCTTACGAGTTGAATGGTGTCACTATCCCGGATGCAACTAGGGTCACCGATTTGGGAATTCGGAAGTTTTCTGAACATTGTTCAGCGGTGGTCAAAAAAGCGAATAGAATGCTTGGTCTCTCATTTTCAAAAAGGTCTCTTCGCGTTCTCTTAAAGCCATTCTTCCGCTTTTTCGTCCTGGACTGGAGTATGCTGTAAGGTTTTGGAGACCATACCTACAGAGGGACATAGACTTGGTTGAAGGGGTGCAGAGAAGAGCTACGCGTGTCCTTATTGGCACACAGGGCGTGAGTTATGAAGATAGACTTCATTTTTTGAATATGTTTACATTGGATGAACGCAGGTGTCGAGGAGATATGATCGAAGTGTTCAAAATTTTCAATGGGATGGATAGGATGGACCATGAACTTTTAGTACACCGCCAATCGACTGCTTTTACAAGGGGACACCAGTATCGATTGGTGAGGGACAATGCAAGGTTATGATGTCGCAGGGAATTTTTCTCTAATAGGGTTGTTAATAAATGGAACAGCTTACCCCCGGAGGTAGTAAATTGTAACACAATTGACACGTTTAAAAAGAAATACGATAAACATGTTGGGGTAAATCGAGAAGCTATCCATTCTTAGAATAAGACAACCATAAGTATTCTTTATGGGCATTGTATATAATATTTTATCACGTGTATATATTGTTTATCATTTTTGTTAATTGCATTTTTAATTGGGTTGCTGTATTTTTGAATTATATGACATCCATATTTTTATGGGCATCTTTTTCTCAGCCACCTCGTTGGGCATTTTGCCTGTTGTGGCGTTGTATTTGTATTATTTTTTTCATGAATTCAAAATTATTTCATTTATTAATTCTTGTGTTAATCATTTTCAACCATTTTTTTTGAAAATGATCGGTGGGCCACGACAAAAAGCTCCGAGGGACAAATGTGGCCCGAGGGTCATGCGTTGAAAATCCCTGATCTAGTAGAAATGCCATTAAAAATATTATTAACCATTGATTTATTTCAAATTTGATACACATTTATACACTGAAGTGCCAAAAGTCATGAGATACCTCTTGATGGCGTAGGCAAAGGGGGGGGGGTATGTTTGGGTTTCTAATACTACCCCCCCCCCTTCCCGGAGCCAAGACTTTAGTGTTATTTTACAGGAGAAAAGGTAAAACCCCTCCTCAGAAGGAAAAAAAAATCTGAAAACCAGCCTCGAGAAAATTCTGCGTACGCCTATGTACGTCTTAATATTGCTGCACTTCACCGGGCCTTTGGCACTTCAGCACTGATGTCATGGGATGCTTTTTAATATCGTGTGGGATTCGTTTAACCCGGTGAAGTGCAGCAATATTAAGAGGTATCCCATTACTTTTGGCACTTCAGTGTAATTGTATATGTTATCCTATGCTAATAAAAAGTTTTCTACATCTTTAATATTCATTTCAAATAAATGCAAACACACAAAGGTCACAAAAGGCAAATCGTTCAACGAAGTGGCTGAAAAAAAGATGCCCATAAGAAATATGGATGTCAAATATAACTAAAATACAGCAACCTCAATATGAAACCATATATCACGAAAAAAAAAAACTAATAATTAATAAGTTTACACTGCCCATAAAAAAATCGTCTAATGATTATGATTAATTATGATTATTACGATGGTCTAATGATCATGATTATTACAAGATATACAGAAGACTGGATGTTGTGAAGATATTTATTATTTCAGATGTTAATTTTTTAAGGAAGGAAAAAACTCATCTCTGCCTCTACCGGGAGTCGAACCCGGGTCCCTCGATTGCCGGACGAGTGCTCTGACCACTAAGCTACAGAGGAGATAGAGATTTTCCTTCGCTAGAGCGTATATATGCCGAACGGAACCGTGCAATGGACGGTGAAACCGATCAGCTAATAGCTCATGGACGACGAGCCACCAGATGGCTATATATATGACATGAATGTCGCTCTCCACTTGTTAATACAAGATATACAGAAGACTGGATGTTGTGAAGATATTTATTATTTCAGATGTTAATTTTTTAAGGAAGGAAAAAACTCATTTCTGCCTCTACCGGGAGTCGAACCCGGGTCCCTCGATTGCCGGACGAGTGCTCTGACCACTAAGCTACAGAGGAGATAGAGATTTTCCTTCGCTAGAGCGTATATATGCCGAACGGAACCGTGCAATGGACGGTGAAACCGATCAGCTAATAGCTCATGGACGACGAGCCACCAGATGGCTATATATATGACATGAATGTCGCTCTCCACTTGTTAATACAAGATATACAGAAGACTGGATGTTGTGAAGATATTTATTATTTCAGATGTTAATTTTTTAAGGAAGGAAAAAACTCATCTCTGCCTCTACCGGGAGTCGAACCCGGGTCCCTCGATTGCCGGACGAGTGCTCTGACCACTAAGTCTATCTTCACAACATCCAGTCTTCTGTATATCTTGTATTAACAAGTGGAGAGCGACATTCATGTCATATATATAGCCATCTGGTGGCTCGTCGTCCATGAGCTATTAGCTGATCGGTTTCACCGTCCATTGCACGGTTCCGTTCGGCATATATACGCTCTAGCGAAGGAAAATCTCTATCTCCTCTGTAGCTTAGTGGTCAGAGCACTCGTCCGGCAATCGAGGGACCCGGGTTCGACTCCCGGTAGAGGCAGAGATGAGTTTTTTCCTTCCTTAAAAAATTAACATCTGAAATAATAAATATCTTCACAACATCCAGTCTTCTGTATATCTTGTATTAACAAGTGGAGAGCGACATTCATGTCATATCATGATTATTATTAATTATGATTATTAAGATGGTCTAATGATGTTTTGAATTTTCCAAAAAAAAATCATATTAACACCTTGAGCACATGAGAAAATAGCATAACAGCATTATAATCGAAGAAGAAATTAATTCAAAATAAAGGAAAAACTGTTCAGTTCAAAAAATAACGAAAACGAGTTGAGATACATTCACAAATACTTGAGTTATTGGAAACGCCTAACTTTTTATCTTTTGCTCCCAACACAAGATGGAGTTGATGTCAACTTTCGCTTTTCTTTTCTTGTGTATTTCTTATTATTATTATGTCTCTCTCCCTCTCGAAGGGGAGAAATGTGTAAGAGTGGATGTCACAACTCTCCAGTGGGAGGTTGTCTGATGTTAGTCCCCCGCGTGTTATTGCGCGCATTATTGAATCACCCTTCTCACAGAATTAAAATTTGTTGAGTTTAAAAACACAGGTGTGTGTTTGAGTTCATGGTAATGACCAGGGCCGTTGGTCCGTCGTCGCAGGAGCACCAGTGATCCTATAGATTGATATTTGATTAGTGAATCGAGCATCAGTGAACCTATATATTGATAGTTGATTAGTGAATCAGCTCAACTTCGGATACTTTGGATACTCAACTTTTCTACACAAGAAACTGTAAGTAGAATTTCACCAAATTCATATTTCGATTCGCACAATGGCGAATTTAACTGTGTTGAGTCGACGTAAGGGCAACGTCAAGGCCCAAATCACCAGACTTGATAAATTCTTGTCAGATAATGAAAGTGCTAGTGAGGCAGTAATTAAATGTAGAAAAGAAACATTAAACACGACAAAAAACAATTTTGAAGAGTTGAAATTGAAATATTATGAAGTGTTAAAAGATGATGAATTCGAAGTTCTAAATGTAGAGCTCTGTGAAATTGAAGAAAAATTAGAGGACATTGAAATCCGTTTGAGTTTGTTGAGTTTCGTTCCCAGTAAAATCGAAACTAATACTTCTAAGCAAAACATAAAACTGCCAGAAATTCCCCTGCCACAATTTAGTGGTAAATATGAAGAGTGGACTTTGTTCAAAAATCAATTCAATTCTCTGATCACCGAAAATATTAACCTTTCCGATGTACAAAAACTGTATTATTTACAAGCTGCCTTGAAAGGTGAAGCTAGACAAGTCCAAAGCATTGAAGACACCTTCGATTCGTTATTCTCTGCACTAGAGAAACGGTTTGAAAACAAACGTTTGATTGTTGATACGCATATCAATGCATTAATTTCAATCCCTAAAATCACCCAAGAGTCGGCTAAAGATTTGAGAGCCTTGCTAGACAACGTTCAAAAACACATGAGAGCATTAAACATTGCAAATCTTAAGACAGATGCTCTGAGTGAAGTAATATTATCCAATTTAATTCTCAGAAAATTGGACAGAGAAACAAGAAAACAATTTGAAATGACCCTAGAATCTACAGAAATTCCTAGTTGGGACAGTTTGATTTCATTTTTGGAAAGCAGATGTCAGTTTTTGGAAGGTGTCACGCGAACTATTCCCGTCCGTGAGCCTCGCAATTCACCTATAAATAAATCGAGGACCTTTGCTGTAAAATCCTCTAACTACGGGAAATCATGTCCTGTATGCAAATTAGAACACTCCATATATAATTGTTCTGAGTTTCATAAGCTAAGCACAAATGAGAGGCAAAATATAGTGAAAAAGAAACACCTGTGTTTCAATTGTTTAAATGACTCCCATACAGTAAATCAATGTATGTCCAAGGGCTGTAACATCTGTGGTTACAAACATCACACCCTCCTTCATAGAGTTAAAAGAAATGACTTGTTAGAAGACAAAACAAAAAAAGAAGGAAAGTCGCCTCCGCAAGCATCAAACGTACTCCCGCTTGCTGATAAACAATACGATGAGATGGGGGAAGTCAGTCACACATCGTCCCTCATAAACAGCACTCGTCGACAAGTGACAAATAACTACGTTCTCCTGGCTACTGCAGTGGTATACGTGAGGGATTCACGAGGTTGTTTACAACCATGTAGAGCGCTGTTGGATAGTGCATCGCAGTCAAGCTTTGTCACTACCGAATGCGCAAAGAGACTTGGGCTGAAAAGAAATAAAACTTTCGTCGCTGTGTCTGGGTTGAGCGGCTTACCAGTAAACATAAACCAGAAACTGCATGTGGTAATTTCATCTTCAGATGACAAGTTTAGGCGCTCATTGGAGTTGCTAATAGTTCCGAAAGTGATGGGTTTCAGTCCTTCCAGATACATCAACAAATCTGAAGTTTCCCCTCCAGAGAATATACGGCTAGCAGATCCCGACTTTAATGTTCCGAATAGAATCGACATTTTATTGGGTGCCGAAATATTCTTTGAGATTTTATGCGAACATCGGATTACCACATCTAAAATATCGTTGCAAGAAACTGTTTTTGGTTGGATAGTTTGCGGTGCGGTGCAAAACCAAACCGAAAGTAATGTGCGATATTGTCACTTATCAAATGAATTAGAAAATTTAGATAACACCTTGAAAAGATTCTGGGACTTAGAATCCGTAAACGAAAACAAGCTTATTGAAAGTACTGAGGCATTTCTTTGTGAAAAGCATTTTTGTGAGACTCATTCCAGAAATGAGGCAGGTAGATATGTAGTGCAACTACCTCTTAAATCAGATCAAACACAATTGGGAGATTCTTTGGCCATGGCTAGTAGAAGATTGAACGCAACGTGCAAACGACTAGACAAGGATGAAGATATGAAAAAGCTTTACGTGTCCTTCATGAAGGAGTATGAGGATTTGGGACACATGGAAGAACTCACCTCTGTTGCAGTTCATCACAACACCTACTATATGCCACATCATGGCGTTCACCGACCTGATAGTGCGAGTACAAAACTTCGCGTTGTCTTTGATGCATCAGCCGTCTCTTCTTCAGGGGTGTCTCTTAACAATTTGCTCATGAATGGTGGAACTATTCAACAGGATTTATTCTCAATTATGATGAGATTTCGTCAACATAGATATGCTTTCACCGCCGACATTGTCAAAATGTATCGTCAAATTCTGGTTGAATCCGGCCATTGTGATTTGCAGAGAATCGTGTGGAAAGAAAATCTGAACGATCCTGTTAAGGTGTTTAGATTATTGACTATCACCTACGGTACAGCTTGTGCTCCGTATTTAGCTACACGTGTGCTGAAACAACTTGCGCTAGACGAACAATCTCGATTTCCTTATGCGTCCAAGATTGCACTCTCGGACTTTTATGTGGATGACATCTTGTCTGGTGCACATGAGCTACATGACGCCCTAGAGCTTCAGCGTCAATTGATACAGATGCTCCAAACTTGTGGAATGACACTTCACAAGTGGTGTTCCAATTCGACACTGCTAAACGCAGTCAACCATGGCGAGAATGGATACAGTTTTGATGCCAAGGACAATGTCACTGTGAAAACGTTGGGCTTGGCTTGGAATCCCCAAAAGGACTATTTCACGTTCAAGGTAAGCTCAAACCTATTTTCCGATTACACCAAACGCACCGTTCTCTCGGATATAGCGAGACTGTTTGACCCATTGGGATTGCTGGGGCCTATCATAGTTAAGGCAAAAATATTCATGCAGCGTTTGTGGCTGTTGAAATTGGACTGGAATAATACGCTTCCAAAAAAGGAAGCAACCGAATGGTGCAAGTTTATTACTGCCCTGCATGTTGTTAATGATGTATGCATTGATCGTTATTGCTTATCTGGTGAAGGTCACTCAATTGAAATACATGGATTCGCCGATGCTTCTTCTGAGGCTTATGGCGCAGCAGTTTACGTGCGGTGTCTTTCTGAAAATGTGTACAATGTTAAGCTTTTGTGTAGTAAGTCAAGAGTGGCTCCACTCAAGGTGACTACTATACCTCGTTTGGAATTGTGTGCAGCAGTGCTGCTGTCCAAATTGATCAGTAAAGTCGTAGAATCTCTAAGGTTAGACCTTAAGAAAATTATTTTGTGGTCAGATTCAAAAATTGTTCTGGCATGGATCAACACCTCACCTCATTTGTTGAAAACTTTTGTAGCCAATAGAGTGGCAGTTATTCAGGAAATAACTAGTGGGTATAAGTGGTACCACGTTAGATCCGAAGACAATCCAGCAGATCTGGTGTCACGTGGCTTGTCTCCTGACAAATTAATTCACAATGAATTGTGGTGGAGCGGTCCTGATTATTTGAGATCAGAACTTAGTTTTGATTTGGATCCGCCTACGTTGGCAGCAGAGGATGAGACATTTGCTAGTGAATTCAAGAAATCCGTTGAACATTCATTGGTAGCAAGTGTTGATGATGTTATAACACCCATAATAACGAAAGCCAGCAGATACACAACTACCATTAAAATAGTTGCTTACGTTCTTAGATTTTGTTCTAATGCGAGATCTAAGACAGACAAAAAATCAGGTCCACTCACTGCCCAAGAGCTTGACGTGGCAAGAATAAAAATAATTCAGACAGTTCAAAGAGAATTCGGTGAGGAATTGAGGAACTTGAAGCAAGGGGCTCAAGTCTTCACTAAAAGCAAATTGAAAAATCTCAATCCTTTCATGGATCAGAAAGGATTGCTTCGCGTTGGTGGTCGCATAAATGAAGCAGACATTTCGTACAATCAAAAACACCAGATAATTCTACCGGCCAAACACCGACTAACGAGACTGATTTTCGAATACTATCACCGTAAACACCTGCATGTAGGTTCTCAAACCTTACTGCATCTCGTTCGCCAAACTTTTTGGGTTGTTGGTGCAAGAAACCTTGCAAGAAAAGTAGTTCATGAGTGTGTAACATGCTTCCGTGCACAACCGACCACTCTTGAGCAAATAATGGGCAACTTGCCTAAGGAAAGAGTAAACAGAACTTTTCCATTCAACGTTTGTGGAGTAGATTTTTGTGGCCCATTCTACGTAAAATTCAAGGGTCAGAGAAGGGGTCAATTGCATAAAATATATGTTGCTTTATTCGTGTGTTTCGTGACTAAAGCAATCCACCTAGAATTCGTGTCAGATTTGACAGCAGACGCATTTATTGCATGTCTAAAGAGGTTTTTTGCTAGACGTGGAAAATGCTCATCAATATTCAGCGATAATGGCACTAATTTCGTCGGTGCCAACACAGAGTTGAAACGTCTTCATCAGATGGTTGTGAAACCTGATGAATCTGTGGCTAATTTTTTCGCCTTCGAGGAAATCACATGGAATTTCCTACCTCCAAGAGCTCCAAATTTTGGAGGCTTGTGGGAAACTGGTGTCAAGTCCTTCAAGCACCATTTCAAAAGAACTGTTGGGTCTTCCAAACTCACGTTGGAAGAGTTCCAGACTGTTATGACCCAAATTGAAGGAATTTTGAACTCCAGACCACTTACACCTCTATCGTCAGACATTAATGACTTTGATGTCCTAACACCAGCTCACTTTTTGATTGGACGATCGCTTAACACCGTTGTTGAGCCTGACCTGTGCCACCTTGGTGATAACCGACTATCTCGATGGCAGCTTACAACACGATTCGTTCAGACCATCTGGAAGCGTTGGCAGATGGACTACCTAAGTTCGCTCCAGCAACGAAATAAGTGGCACTTCTCAAAATCTAATGTGCAACCAGGTGCCATGGTGATTATCAAGGAGGATAACGTGCCACCGTGTAACTGGTTACTTGGAAGAATTGAAGAAATCATTCCAGGTCCAGATCACAAGGTTCGCGTTGTGACTGTTCGAACTAAAAATGGACTAATCAAACGATCCATAGCAAAAATTTGTTTGCTCCCGCTTCAAGAGAAATGAAGTGACTTGGTCTTCATGTAATTTATCATCTAGTGTTTGTGTTTATCATATTTAATCGGATATATTTTAGTAATTTCATTTGTGCATTTTAGCTGCATAATTTCATTGCATATGATAATGATGTTTTTTTTAAGCTTTTCAGAATGGATATTAATTTGAATTGACTGCACATATGTTTGTTGCATTTTGAATCAATCACGCGTGTTTGATTACAGCAGTTATGTGTTTAGATTTGTTTCAGTTCATTTTGATGCCTAAGATAGGATATGCCTACACAAGTAAGATGCATTTATCTTGCAAATGTATTATTACCATTATAGTTATATGCTCATGATTCTTCATAATTATTTTTTCAATATGTATTGTGTACAAGTTTTGATTTCAAGCATTTTTTAATTTCTTTTGTATTGTGTTAAATTGATATTGGTTGTAATTAGCATTACAACGCCGGGCGGGATGGAAACGCCTAACTTTTTATCTTTTGCTCCCAACACAAGATGGAGTTGATGTCAACTTTCGCTTTTCTTTTCTTGTGTATTTCTTATTATTATTATGTCTCTCTCCCTCTCGAAGGGGAGAAATGTGTAAGAGTGGATGTCACAACTCTCCAGTGGGAGGTTGTCTGATGTTAGTCCCCCGCGTGTTATTGCGCGCATTATTGAATCACCCTTCTCACAGAATTAAAATTTGTTGAGTTTAAAAACACAGGTGTGTGTTTGAGTTCATGGTAATGACCAGTTATAAAAAAAATAATTTATTTGGTTTTGAAATTTAATTTTAAATATGATTGAGTCAATGAAATCTCAATCTTTGTCATCATTTTATATGAACTGAATTTGTTTTTAAATTTTCAATCAAGTCTTATTCAATTACATTCATACCATGCACTTGTTTTTTTTAAATTTGACAAACCTCAAGTGTTGGAGATACTATATGTAAAATATTGTACTAAGCTTAACAAATACATTTTCTCAGGGAATACTGAGTCTTTATTCAGTCTAAATAATGCATTCTAATGGTGTTATAAATATATGTGGTCTTGGAATAAATTAACGGATAATTAATATTTTTACTATTGCATAATTTAATAATTAAAAGGTACGAAAAAACGCAAATCTCTTTTTTAAGGCAAAAAGGTGCAAAAGTAAGAGTAAAAGACACTTAATTAGTTGCACAAAACCTATATTTTTGAAAATATGTCGAGTCGAGTAACTAGCTTCAAATCATCCATTATCAGATGCAAATTATCGCAAAATTTCGTTAACTTGTTTTCCTATGAGAATTTGCACAATGCCTACAAATGAACTATTATTTTTCGTGATTGAGATATTATCATATAAATGTGATATACATATAAATATTTCTTTATAATTAAAAGGCAATTTCTTTTTGATTGAATAACTATTATTCAGACAATTCTAACATGCCGTAATAATTACCTTTATTTGTTTTTTTTCCGGGATGGTATTTGGATGACTGGATTAAGGAGATATTTTTGATAATGCCATAAATAAATAACTATAAATTAATAATAATAACAATAAATGATAGAATCTTGACGATTTTGAGCAAGTTCTTTGAAAAAGATGCATTTTTAAACTAAGGAATGTGAGCTCTACATTTTAATTTGTCTTTTACTGTTTTATAAAGTTTTAGAGTGATCTGGTTAACCGGTAGATGGCAGCAACGATTTTCTACTCTCAATAGAAAAAAATATATTTATTGGTTCCCATTCTGTGCTCCGCGTATTCGAAACACGGAGGAATCGCAAAAATTGGATCAATATATTAGTTTTTAAGTTGTTTGACAGTTTTTCAGTTTCTGGTTTAATGTATGTTTGCCTGTGTGCATTATTATTACTGTGCCTCAAGAAAAGATACGAAAATAACGAACAGAATGCCTCCAAATCGTTTATTGAACATCAAGCGATTGACCCAAGCATAATGACAAAGTACTTAGGAGTATACATAGACACTCACCTGAATTTCGACTATCCTGTCGAGCAAGTGATAAAAAAATCCCAAATTGCAATGGGAAGTCTTCTTCGTTTTTGCTACCCAAAGTCATATGTATCACTAAAGAAGAAGAAAACATTGTATGAACAAATTATCAGACCTGTTCTTATATACGGTGCGCCGGGATTGTGGGCTTTTGCTCAGAAAAGCAATATTTACAACTTCCAGAAACTCGAAATTATATTCTCAAGAGATTTACGGATGTTCCAAAATACTTCAGACTAACCGGCCTGCAAGCTGATCTTCAAATTCCACCCATCTCTAAAAATATATAAAGAAACTGGCCGAAAAGTACTTTGAGAAGAAAGATGCTTCAGAAGTGGATGCTATCAGCTCAGCATCCAACTACACAGCTGAACAGAAATTAGCACAGCTAAGACCAAAGAGTATCTTGGTTACAAATTATAGAAAGGAATTTTAATGTCATAGAACAAACAAAACAATTACAAAAAAATGATTATTGTAATAACTGAAAGGTATATGATATGTGAATTATACAACCATTTGTTATGTAACCTATCAGCATAGATTTTTTAAACTAATATAATTATGTAAATTCTCAGATATTCAAAAGTTACATCAAATGATTCTGATGGTATTGTGAGGAGTGTATTAATGTTCTGTAAATTCTAATAACCACACACACATTTGTAACCTTCCCCTCTATTTTACTTTTTTTTCTAATATGTTTGTCAAATGCTTAAAAATCGCATTGAATGGTTTTGGTGATATTGTATTGGAGTTTTCATGTATATACACATATCATTTTTCTCTGAATGGAAATATATTGTAAAATATGCTGTAACCTTATGTTGTAAAACATTGGTAATTTTTGAAATTTGTGGCAAAGTGGGTCACTTTAGTGAAATCGAATTGTTTAATATTGTAGATATTGAGAATACATGCAATCTTTGAAATTTATTTTTGAAGGTATGTTTAATCTGATGTGGTGAAAGATGTTTTAACCCCTGAAAACTGTTGACAATGTAAATCAGTATATTAATATTGTATTGTGGTAGTGAGAATATTTTATATATAAAGGGTTTTATATAATAAAAAAATAATGCTGAGATTCATCAGTAGATCTACGGTCAACTCCTGGTCATATTCTACCACGAAATCGGGTAAGCCATCCTCATGCACCTTCAGTCCCACGGTCTTCCCCAAGAAAATAATCTCTTTGAAAAATGTTGGCTCCTGTTCATAAGCTAGCCCCTCAGAGTCACGTTCAATAATTCCCACAGTTCTACAAAAAGAATTAAAAAAAAAAAAAAAATTCAAGCGCATACATACTCATGTTCACAATTCTATATCTAGTTTCGTATCGTAAAAAGTTCGCAAGTGAACCCATTTTTCGAGTGAGGCACGCTTACGGGAGACTAAGGGAGAATATCACTCTCAGTTCCACAGTACGTGTGTGGACGAATTCGAAAAAACCACCAACTCGGTTGTGATAACGTGAAAATAAATAAACAAAGCGAAGAATCATCGCTTGTCAAAGTTTGTTAAAAATTTTTGCTCACGCGAATTACTAATTTATCCAGTGGTTCTTAACCTATGGGTCGTATAAATCCATTTCAGACAGGGTGTCATGAGCTATGGGCCACGACCCAACTTGATCAGCGGGGGTTCCCGAAATGGTAATAGAAATCTACTTATAGACGCAGATTCTTGATCTATGGGTCACGACTCAAACTTGATTCGCAGCGGCATCCTAGATGAGTCGTACAAATCCCCTTGTAGTCCTGTTATAAATGCAGTATTATATAGTCACTAGTTCCATTAATTTCGGAAAACAGTCCCATAGGTCGCGAAGCTGATCTTGTCGTTGATTTTTGGCCGCGACTTAAAAACGTTAAGAACCACTGCATCTTAACCCAATCACTCGTTAACCGAAGTTCCACTGTTTTTGATTAAATACTTAGTTATACTGAAGAGACTATAAAACAACAAATTTGTGCTGAAGAGGAATTCCAGTCGGCATTCATTATTCAATTATTAATTTTTCGAAAAATCTTATTTACAAAAAACTAGGACATCATGTTAATGTTAATCTAAAAGTCTTGACACTTTTAGCTATGTACAAAATTTAATTATCTTTAGTGCGGCGAGTTAACGAGGCTTAACCGATTTACGATCAATAGATTTGGATTGAAACCGTGTTCACAAGTGGGTAACTTGAACTAGCTCTGAGATATGACATATGACTCGGAACGTGTCTCTCAAATTCTCCTTCAGATATACAAAGTACTCGAGCTACGGCCACAAGAGAGCCGTCCTAAATTACCTCAATAGATTTGGATTGACGACAAGTGATCGAGAAATGCATTCCATATTGCTTGTCATGTCTAAGCGAGTTTCTGATTACTTCAATCACCAATTCTCTCAAAAGCTTGTGTACATTCACAAATCCAAAACTTTAATGACCTCCTTGTTTAGGAGGTAAACTAAAGTTTCCATTTTAAACTATTAATTGAGATTATGAGTCAATATTCATAATTATATCTCAAATAAGTAATGTGCAAAATAAACTTTAGAGTACAGAGTGTTAAAAAATATTCGAATCAGAGCTTAAAATTTTTTTTTCCGAATCAATTCATTCAGCTTTCGAAGAGCGCATCGTGTTTCGATTATTGGAACTCTTCATGGAAAAATTAATGGAACTTCACGAATGTACATAATTTATGTTTGTTACGGTAAATGTGATGAATCGATTATTATGGATAATAATCAGTAATTATGCATACTTGGCAATCGCCTTGGTAAGTTTGATAAATTTATCACTTTTACCGGCGAATATACATATTACCCACAAGTGTCGTTGGTAAATTTGATAAACACAGAAAAAAAATTATCAATTTTACTGGAGATTATGCATAATAAGTGTCGGTGGCAAATTTGGTAAATACGCAAAGCATTATCACATTTATCGGCGATTATGCATAACTACGTATCATTAAATTTGATAAATACTTGAAATTTATCTTCTTTATCTGCGATTATGCATAATACCCTGGTGTAATTGGTGAATTTGATAAATATGAAAAAAATTCAAAAAGATTCTAGTATGTGTGATGAGCATAGTCGGATCCCTGGTATAAGATAAAAAATTTTGCGATAATACCCCGATTATATTGATACAATGTATGCATGAATTGTTATATATACCGTATAGTACGATCTATTGTCTACCAACAACGTGACTCTTTGGTTGACTCTTTGACTCTTTTTATGCATAATCGCCGGTAAAAGTGATACAATTTTTAGTATTTACGAAATTTACCAATGACACTTGAGGACTATGCATAATCACCGGGAAAAGTGATAAATTCAGGGAAGTTTATCAAAGTTACGAAATGCTTGGTAAGTTTTTATTTCATATGACAATTTTTGGTACTAGTTATACGATCTTGAAGTTGCCAGGTGCAGATTCGTTTTTACCTTCTATGGTCCCGTGTGTATATTTGAATATACATCACACAAATACATGGTAAAAAAACCTATAATACAAATTTATTTTCTTAATGTTTTGGTACTTTAGAAATTTTTGCATTTGTATTTGCAAAAAAGAAATTTCAATATATTTTTATGAAGGTGAACCATAGAGGGTTAATGTATGAGCCTACCCAAGCACGATATAGCTGCATCAGGTGCATAGGGTCCTGTACAAATAATGAAAGATCTGCAACTATTTTTTTCGAGTAAGTACTAAAATTGACTGGTTGGTAATTTTAGCCAGGTAGGGCCCCAGAACATTATTTTTCCGGACACCCATGGTACTGTTAAGACGGCCAGTCATATTACACATATTAATGACGGATTATTTCATCAAAAAGTTCTTTTCCCCTAAAGATTCCTTAAGGTTCAATACAATAGTTAACACCCAAAGCCAACAAGAACCAATAAAACTCATTGAAAATTTTAATATTCATTACCTCCAATACAGGCTCTTCCCCAGAAACATCATTTCAATAGTCCATAGACGAACCAGGCCATAAAAACCGATTATTAAATAAATATTCATTATGCGTGCTTCCAAAACAAAGAGAAAGATGTCGAGTCGAAAGTTGATGAACAATAAAAACTCCGAAATCATCACCGAGACTCCTGTGTTGCAAGATTCTCATTTCTTGGAGAGACTTTATTCCGTATATCTCGTAGTCTTGGAAAGCGTAATGAGCATTTTTATTGCGGAATAAAATCTCGAATATTCCGCCATCGGAAAATACAGTTTATTATCGTATGAATATTGAAGAGGCAGACTCTACCAAAGATATCACCTCTGACGGCAGTAAAACAGGCCAAGCGTCCGAAAAGACAGGTTTTACCTCGAAGAAAGAGATCATCTCTCGGTCTGACATTTGGATTTAAGAAAATATCATCTCTTCTTAACCGAAGTCTCGAGATCGATGGAGTCTCCGTATTTATGAATATGATATTCCTAGGCGCAAGATTGAGGTTTCGGTTTGCTTATGAGGATATTAAAAGTCAATGAAATTTAATGCTTTCCAGAGAGAGAGAGAGAGAGAGAGAGGGTAGATCCTTCATATAAATATTCACGCATCCCCGAACCTTGTTATAGTTCATGAATATTATATGCCATTTCCAATATCTCATTGATGGAAAAGCTATCATGGCGGTTGGAGTTATAAAATTATGAAAGAAAACAAAAAGGGATATTGTTGCTGAGTGTGTGTATAAAGATGATTCATTTCGTTGTGAAATTGAAATGAAATGGAATCGCTTTTAATGGTTTGATCCGCGATTCTTTAATCTTATCTAGATGGAATATTTGATACAAATCGTAAAATTTTTATGAGTTGAAAAAATAAGTTGTACGTACATAGTGTCCCACAATGGACTGACAGTTTTCAAAGTGGGATAGCAGGAAAACGGTGACAGATATTAAAGTCATTCTTGCGGAATGTGAATGTGCGAAGTCAGGAATTTTAGATATATATACGTCATTAAGTTTGCTAGCGGTTGCTTAAAATAAAATAATTAACTTTTTACATGGGCACCCTAAGCCCAAAAACACAATCAGAAAGTTACTTTCGGTTAATCGGTTACTTGGAACAGTATAAAACTTGAAATTTTCCTAATTTGCACCTTGGAATACCCATCATACACAAATTTTAAGCTTTTGTTTTGCTTTTATGTAAAATGTATATTTTAAATTTTAGATCTATACTTCTCTCTCCTACAAAAACTCCATCTACTTCCATTTCTTCTCTTTCATCTACCTTTGGTTATTTTCTGGTCACATTTGTCGGAAGATACGTAAAATTTACAGTCTGCGTGTGATGCGGCCAACGGAAACTTTTACCAAGTTTACCTCCTAATTTCCTTAGGAGGAGATGTAAGAAACTATTATACTGTTTGCTGGTGCTGCAAATGTTAATGTCACATTTGTATGTTGTATCTCTAATGCAATCCCCTAGCATCAAATGAACTAAGAGAATTATAGATTTAAAAACGTTTAATTTTCCTTTTTACAAGTATAATGTAGAATAATTATGCATTTCATCTGCATAAATACGTTAGCACCTACGTTATTGTTATTTTTGTGTATATAATAATAATAATAATAATAATAATCGCATTTTCCGTAATTATTTTGATATTTTTATTTAAATGTATAATTTATATTAAAAATACATATGAAAATATTTTCTTACTAATATGTGTATTTTTTGTGTTTGTAATTCTGCCGTGTTTCAAGGTACAACAGTTTTGTCTTTTTACATATCGATAGTTCCTGATTGCAGTGAGAAAGAAAGGTAATTTAAATTCCACATTATGTTTCGTATAATATAAAGATACTAAAAATGAATTTAGTAAAAGTTTATAGTAAAAACTTAATGGGAAAAGTAAGTGTGTGAAAAATTATATGCCAAGGTATAACAGTCTCCCGTACGAATAGCTTCAATTATCTAAAAGTGAGTTTGATGCTTAATTTTTTTCCCTATTATTTAGGTTTGAAACACATAAATTGGAAATCACAAAAGTCATGTTGTACTGGGTCATTCTTTTCATTTTGAAGGGATATCTTCATTCACAATTTTGTGAGCGAATTGTGAGCATAAATAAGTAAATAAATGAATACATATATGTGTATATATATAGTTTATAACAAAACAAACCGAATCAAGAAAGAATTGTTGCTTAGAAGAAATCAAAGAGATTTATTTGTTTTATCTGGTTTCCTCCTAAATATCGTTCAGCTCCGATTTCAAGAAATGAAATTTTTAAAACATATATGCACCACCGCATCTCGGACAGAAAAAAAGAAAGAATAGAAAATGGCGTGGAATCGCTTCGTGAAAAATGTTCTCGTTCCCATCTTTTCAAGACGCATTTTATGTCCGCGATAAAGTCCATACCGATTTCGGAAAAGGGTTCTCCGTATGACCCTGTAAAGGATTTCACGTAAAAATATATATAGGAAGATAGAGTAGACGTCGTAAACTGCAAACATCGCGTCTTTTCTGTGCAAATCCTTCATTTTGCACAATAAGTTCACCAAGAACCTGGCCCGAGGGATAAAACAACTATCATTCACTGTCGTGAGAGAGAGACAAGAGTCGGAAAAGTTTTCTAGGTGAATCCCGAGCACATTCTGCGTCCACCTCACACATTCACACGCAAACAGTTTCTCACTCAATCCAACAGCACTGCAACAACTTCCCCTCACAAGGTTCTCTTTTCGGAAGTTGTTCCTAATGGAATTTGCCACTCGAAAGAGTTTTCTCCTGTCCGGAGGCCTGTCACCACGAAGTGCGAGTTGCTGTTGTTCGAGAGAAAACGAATTTGTATTGCTTTCTGCTGTCCTCAACACGAATCGAAACAAACCCCGACGCTGAGAATAAATTACTGTAAACACAGTTCGGTGTTGAAAGTTGTTGCTCTCGGAGACACCACCACCACCACGTACACGAGGATCATCATCATTACACGCGAACGTCATCAGAATGCTTGTGTTTGTGTGTAAACACGTGTGAGCTGCGTAATAATTCATGAGTCTGTTTCATTTTAGGTATTTCCATATACGTACACAAACAATTCGTTTCATTAGTGTCAATTGTACGCGCTCTTATGTTGATGCCATTGCACGAGAGCCTACATGAATCTCCATTTTCTTGTATTAAAGATAATGAAAGCATTGTGGAGTTGTTTTTAATGCAAAAAAAAAAAGTAATTGGTGGGAAAATTTTAAAAATGCAGGAGAAAAATGTTCAGAGGAAAATTCAATGCCAGCAACTCACTGGCAGTGGTTTTTTTTTCAAATATTTTTTCTCAGCTCTAGCCTAGGGTGTCTGACTGGAGCAGTGGTAAGATACTCATCTTTCACCATAAAGGTTGCCATCAAGGTCCACGGGTCGAATCCTGGGAGAAGAACATCGAAAATAAGTTCTTTACCTACCGATCTTTGGGCAACCACCGATAGGTGGTGCCTTCGTTTTCAACTCAACTGCACTGGTTGGATATTGTCTCATATATGGTGATATATGGTCGGAGTTGGCGTGCGGTAAATTAGCTCTTGTATGGTAACTTTTTATCAAGATGGTATAGTCAGGAACGAAAGATACACCGACGTCACAATAATTATATACTCTTTCACAGAGTAAAGAATATTTACTATAAAACACACATATACAGGGTGAACCAAACCTATTCTGCCAAACGAAAGGGGGGGGGGGATAGAAGAGCCCAAGTGGATCATGAAACACCCCACCAACCCTGTGCTATCTTGAACAATTTTCGAGTTATGACGGGTAATCGATTATGGAAAAAAAATGCATGGTCTGAAAATTTCGGATTTGTGGAGTTGCTAAAAGACCGATACGCAAACTAAGTACACATTTGAAAAGAACAGAAAAAAATTCTATCAAGTAACATCAATTTCATCAAAATATCTGGTTTTAATGACGAGCTACAAGAGCTAAAAAATTGGCAAAGTTCAAAATCAAATTGTCTCGCCAAAATTGTTAATCACCAATTCTGCAAACACCATTCTAGCTAAAATCGGTTAAATTTGCCAAAAACTTGTCAGTTTCACCAGCTTCCGAAAGAGCTTACCACAAATCATATCAGTTTTCTCCTTCAGGATAAATTTAGTCTTGTTTTGCAATACATCACTGAAATAAGCGTTTGTCGAAGTAGATATTTGACCAAAATTCGGAATTGGCGATCACAAATTTTGGAGACAATTTAATTTTTCACAAAACCTCCTATAGGCAACACTACCTCTACATGCAGGATATTCGAATTTAATGGTGAGCTACAAGCGCTGAGAGATCAGTGAAATGAAAAATCGAATTATCGCCGAAACATACTAAAATTACTCCGACGAACACAGATTTAAGTGAATGTAATGCAAACAAACGATTTTAAATTTCTCCTGAACAAAATGACCATTTTGGTTTATTATAGGCTCTTTCGAAAGCTGATAGAAAGGACAAGTTTTTGGAAAATTTTACCGATTGTATGTTGAAAGGTGTTTACGGAATTAGAAGTTAAAAATTTTGACGATAATTCGATTTTGAACTTCACCAATATTTCAGCGCCTGTAGTTCGCCATTAAAAATCCAGATATTCCAATCAACTTTAAAGACACCTTATTGTATGTTTTCTGCGTTTTCCAACTATGTGCTTACTTTGGATGTAGGTCTCTTAGAAACTTCACAAATCCGGTTTTTTTCAGACTTGATGCATTCTTTTGCATAATTGATTATCCACCACAACTCGAAAACTGTTTGAGATAAGACAGGGTTGGTGGGTGTGTTTCATGATCCGCTTGGGCTCTTCTATCACTCGCTTTCATTTGGGAGAATAGGTCGGATTCGCCCTGCATATACACTGCCATTATATACATGCAGTGATATAAAATAAATGTTTTCTGTTGAAACAAATTATCTCGATGGAAAGTTCTACACTTGCACTTCGGACAAATTAAGTGGAAAACAATAAAGTGGAAAAGTCAAAACTAATTTATGTTCGACGCGTATTACTGAAAGTTTGAACAGCTTAACGCTCGACAAGCGTATTTGACTTTGGAAATCCGAAGGATAATTCTCGACTTCGCGATAACTTATCGTAGATTGATTTTCGTTCACTGAGAGAAAGAGAGCCGTATAAGTTAACGGACTGGAATCGGAGGGCCCCAGGCATCGCCCCCCCCCTCGAGGGCCACGGAGCCCATCACTCAATCGAATCGGAACAAATCTCTGAAGGATTCGGAATTACATTTGCAGTAATAGTTATTCATTGGAAGAGAAAAGGACGAGAAAAGTGATCCGAAGAAGCACTTTTCTTCGAGAACTATTTCTACTCGTATTCGTGTTTGCTTATTTATCTTTGGTCGTGACAAAAACTATTTCATCGATCGATGATGTCGACAAGCTGGATCGAACGCGTATTATATGTACGAGTATATCGGTACACGCATGGCTATGTACTCGTATAAATGCTGTAAGTTGATTCGTTGTTCCAATTACAATTTACACGCACATACCTAAAAGCAGAATATTTGTTCAGTGGTGGTGTCCCATTTCTTTACTAATTATAAAGCTTATAATTATGATACCAATATCTTTGTTATCTATATTATATTACTACCAAACCAAACATATGCCTCGTAAACGTTTCTTCAAAAAGCTAGAGCCACACTCATGTCCAGTTTGGTCCAATAGCTATTCGCGGATATTTGCTTCCAATGTTTGCCTGCCTCTGCTGCAATGAAGAACTGAAGGATGAGGCTGGCCCAGCCTGGCCCGATATTTCTTGGCGAATATTTGCTTTCACAACACTCTCTAAGAGAGAGATACTTTAGTCTAATTACTGTTGGCGTTCCTCGACCAATGTGTGGCCAGACAAGGAAGGCGTATCTTTTGACTTCGTGGGTTGGGGAGTGGTGGCTGGAGGTACACGGTAGTTTTCTTCGAACAATTCCAATACTTTCCAGCCTCAAACATTTGATGGCCATTGTCTATGGTGGAGAGGCCATTCTACAGTAGAACCTCTTGATAACGGACATCCAATGGACCAAAACTTTTGTCCGCTAACAAGGTGTGTCCGCTGTTGGGTAGTACAGTATGCACAGTAGAACTTCGTTTATACAACTCTCACATGTACACGACGTTTGGCTTCTTTCGCAATTGGTCCCTACACGTTACTGTGTGTGAAAATGATACACGGGATGTTATGAATAGTCATCAATCGTCTCGATAAAGGAAGTTTCATTAAATTTCACTGCATTTATCACTTTTACCGGCGATTATGCATAATTCCCAAATAAAGTTGGTAAAACCTTTCGGCAGTTTTATTAAATGAACTTATTATTTTACCGTACATGATACGTGCACCACACATATTTGTAATAAAAATTAAATTATATATATGTGTGAAGAAGAGAAATGAACATTCATAACAACATTATCAGTTATGTTGGTTTTCGTCACACGTATCAACATGTGCAAACAAAACCTACATTACCATCCGGAATCAACACCCTGGACCATAGTTATGTTCAGTTAATCAAGCAATTCCTTGACATATTATCATTTATTTATTTATCTAACAACCCTGTACGCAAAATTGCACTTACACTGGTGAGAGTCTAAACTAAATACATAAAAGAAAATAAATCGAATAGAAAAACACTTCATATAAGGTGTAAATTTAAAATCGTTCAAGGAAGAAACGAATCCATCATAAGGAGCAGAAACGAAGTCACGTGGAAGACTGTTCCACAGTTTAGCTGAACGGCATCTAAGGCCATAAAAATAGCGGTCGCCTCTGGCCACTGGAATTTTCAATTGAAGACTGTGTCTGCGGAGGTTAGGTCATCTGTCCAAGATTTCGAAAAAAGAGTTATCGCAAGGCAAATATACCATATTGTGTACCAGTTTATAGCACATTATTAGGTCAGTAATAGCATATTAGGAGGCCAAGTATCTCGAGTCTCTCTTGGTATGATCTTCCACCAATACCTGGAAGTTGTTCAGTAAACTTGAATTATCGGATTATTATTGAGTTTAAAAAACTTGATTATCGGAAACTTCATATTTTTCTTCAAAATTACAATTTTTCATTCAATAATATTGACCCTTCTAATAATTTTGAAGAATTTTTACTTAAACTTGAAACAATAGTACACAATCACGCTAGATATATCAATTGTAAAAACAATAGATCGCAGCTGAATCCTTGGATCACTCATGAATTACGACACCTGACAAAAATTAAGCAAAAACTGTATTATAAAACACGAAAATTTCCATTCGATATCCCATTAAATATAGCCTATAAAAATGTTGTAAAGCTGGTCAAATCCAAAATAAAATCTGCTAAACTTGAATATTTTTCCTACCAATTTTCAAAATGTAACACTCCCACAAAACGCTGGAGATTCATTGATGGTATAATTAAAAAAACTGATGGTCATAATAAACTGTTTTCCTCCGATTCTGATCCTATTTCTCTGGCTCAAAACTTTAATTCCCATTTTGTTAATATTTCCACACTCAATATCAACATAAATGAAGATTTTAAGCAATACATGAAATCGAATCCTCACTCAATATACCTTTTTCCAACAACTGCTGATGAAATCTTGACAATTATTAAAAAATTACCCACTTCTGGATCCTTTGCAGAAACAATCAATACCAAGGTCTTGAAAATTCTACCATATAATATTTTGAATACTCTCTCAGATTTAATAAATATATGTATGGCTAATGGTATATTCCCGAGGTCTTTAAAATCAGCTATCGTAACACCTATTTATAAATCTGGAGATCCCAATGATTTTAACAACTTCAGACCAATCTCAGTTCTACCCTCTATCTCAAAAATATTTGAAACAATTATCAAAAATAGAATTTTTTCTTTCTTGTCACATTTCAGTTTCTTTTCTAACAACCAGTTTGGATTCCTTCCTAATAAAAACACAGAAACTGCTCTACTAACATTTACTAAATTTATCGCTGAAAATATTGATAAATCTAAAAAAACCATTGCAATATTTCTTGATATAAGAAAAGCATTTGATAGCGTGAATCATCATATATTACTCAATAAGTTGTCATATATCGGAATCAGAGGTAATACTCTGAATCTAATTGCTTCTTTTTTAACTCATAGAACACAATCAGTCAAAATTCACAATAGCCTTAGCACCCCATTGGAAATAGTGAAAGGCGTCCTTCAGGGATCTGTATTGGGACCATTATTATTTTTAATATTCATAAATGATTTATGTAATTTAAACATAAATGGCAATATCATAACTTTCGCCGATGACACAGTATTACTTTACTCATCTGATGATTTTCAATCTCTTACTAACCTAATCAATACTGATTTAATTAAAATCCGAAAGTGGTTTGTTGCTAACGACCTTCAGATAAATACATCAAAAACTAAGTTTATAAATTTCTCTTCCCAATCTAACACTCACTTTCACCCTAATTTAATTTTCCATAATTGCAATTGTACTATTAATTCTGATTGTAATTGTTCATGTCTCGAACAAGTTACTACAATTAAATACCTTGGAGTATATATTGATCACAATCTTAAATGGAAGAGTCATATCAAGTACTTACAAAAAAGACTACGACTAGCAATTTATAAATTTTACTATCTCAAATCCTACTTGAATCAGTCGTTTTTATTAACCCTTTATTATTCCTTGTTTCACTCACTCCTACTATATGGTCTAACTGTCTGGGGTTCTGACTACCTTTCAACCCTTTACCCTATAATCAGCCTCCATAAGAGAATAATTAGAATCATCACAAATAACTTTACTACACCATCAATACAACTTCATCAACATCTTGGAATACTTACATTACGTCAATTATATTTCTATAAATCTATTCTCCTCCTATTCAAAGGTCAATTCTCCTTGCCTTTAAATACATCTCGATCTTCAAATCGATTAAATAATATGTATTCACTTCCGCTGCCTCATAAAACACTGTTGAAGAAACATTTTACTTACCTTATCCCAAAATTCTACAATACATTACCACCAGAAATCAATCACAATACTAATTTATCATCCTTTAAAAAGTGTGTCAAGCAATACATATTCTCACTAGATGGTATAGAAAATTTGTTTTAATGTTTTTTTTCACTTGCTCATATAATCCTTAAATAACGTAACAGTTTAATTTAACTACATGCTGCATCTAGTCGTTTTTGCTTTCATTCCAACATCTAAAAAAAATTATATTTTTAGTTGCAGCATGTAGAACTGTTTTTTAAATTGCACTCCTCTGTTGCCATTAATTTTTATTTTAATTTGAATAATTTTGATTTTTTTTTTTTAGTTGACTATTCTGTTTTCCATACTAATCTTTACTAGCATTTACCAGAATGGGTCATTTTTTGATTGACTCCTTGGTAAATTTTTTCTTTTTGTACTGTTATATGATAACAATAAATTTGATTTATATATATATATATATATATATATATATATAAAAAGCCCTTCGGGGATTCTCGATAAATTATGTCTTTAATTTTGTGTGGACACTACACCTGCGAGCAGCATTCAAGAATCGGTCGGACATAAGTGCAAAAAGCGACAGTCAGGTATGTATATCGCACTTACTGTACGCCGTGCGTATCATATATGCGACTCTATTGGCTCTGCCGACCGTATTACGATAATCATCAGTGAAGTCGAGAGAACCGGATATCGAAATACCCAGACAGGAGCATATGGTCAAGTGTTGCAAAACTTCAGGACCCATCTGGAACTGGAGAACTGGAGAAACCGCGGGACACCCATGCTCAGGGCCCATCTGATAGCAGAGAGGGTTGGTGGGTCTGCTAGACGCATAGAAACACCCTTGACGACAGAAATAGCAAGGTTATTCTATCTATTCCAACGGAATAGACGAAAGCAGGCAGTCGCAAGGCCCATTGTATTGTCCCTCGTTGAGAATAGCTTTATATCGTCTGCAAATTGTAGAATGGGAATGGGAAAGACGATTTGAGCTATGTCATTTGTGAACAAAGTGAAGAATAGGACCCAGCACAGATCCTTGGATGATGCCGCTTGGGACAGGGTGACACTTACACAGCCCCATCAACTCGAATACGATGGACTGTCTCACAGTAGGACATGAATCATCCTGACTATTTTGCCAGGAACGCCCATATCGGTTAGATTTCTTAAGAGAATTGATCTGTTGACTTTATCGAAGGCCTTATTAAAATCCACATAGATGACATCATATTTACCAATACTAGCTTGGGATTATGCAAAACCACCGTTAAATATGATAAATTCCTGATTTATCAACCAAAATTCACAAATTACAATTCACCTGATTTTACTGTCCACTGACGGGGAGTGAAAGACATTAAAGCCCTATTCCACGGAACCGGGGATTAGAAAAGTGTCCGTTACGGGAGGTTCCACTTTACTTGCCTATGACCAGGCACGTATCGGTCCAGCTGGATACAAGTATGCCTCCGGCCTAAAGGCACGTCCAACTAATTCATACAGTGCAGGAATGAATTTCATGTACAGTATATATACATAGTGGTGTCTTGCAGTTTTATGCACATATTTATCAGTGCGTTCCGCAAAGTTGGACATACCTGGACAGTCAGCCATCACTTTTTCGGGAAAAATATTATCCTATGATGTGCATGTAATCCATATGTGCAAACGTTCGATTGGTGAGGGACAATGCAAGGCTATGGTGTCGCAGGGAATTTTTCTCTAATAGGGTTGTTAATAAATGGAATAGCTTACCCCCGGAGGTAGTAAATTGTAACACAATTGACACGTTTAAAAAGAAATACGACAAACATGGTGGGGTAAATCGAGAAGCTATCCATTCTTAGAATAAGACAACCATAAGTATTCTTTATGGGCATTGTATAATATTTTATCATGTGTATATATTGTTTATAATTTGTGTTAATTGCATTTTTAATTGGGTTGCTGTATTTTGGAAATATATGACAACCATATTTTTATGGGCATCTTTTTATCAGCCACCTCATTGGGCATTTTGTCTGTTGTGGCGTTGTATTTGTATTTGTATTTGTATAATAATTTGTATAAATAATGGAATCTTAATCAATGGAAGATTTCGGTCATGAGATTTATTTTTGAAGAAAACGTCAGTTCTTCTAATCATATCTATACGTTAGACAAGAAAAAAAAATTGTGAATCATTTAAAAAAAAACCATTTATTTTTGGTGGTCTGTAATCTTCACTCAGCAATTCTGAATTTTTGACGATGATTTTGACATTTTTTTGATTAATGGAGAGACCCAATTGGATGCCATCTATACTGATTTTGGTAACATGGAAACGCTCCCAAGCTAAACTCATAGAATTTGACGGAAATTCTGCAGGCGTTAGTAGATGGTTCAAAATATGTACTGTGGAAAAAGTAGCTGTGGAATTGCATTAGGAGAGGAGTAAATTAATGTTGAAAATTGGGTCTGGGATGCCAAACCTGTACAGTTAGCATCAATTGGCGACTTTGCATTCTTGAGAACTAATGAAAATATGTAATGTGTTTATACTATCAAAACGTGCTTTATGATGTATTTAGAGGCATTAATATTTGAAAAATAGCTTCTTTATAGTATCACTCGAAAACTAGAATATGCAGATTAGATGCATAGTTTACAACAGATCTAGTTTACAGCATTATGTTGCATAGTTTACAACAGATCTAGTTTACAGCATTATGTTGCATAGTTTACAACAGATATAATTGATTACCAGCACCAGTATCAGCCACGTCGTTGGGCATTTTGTCTGTTGTGGCGTTGTATTTGTATTTGTAATTGATTCAGGGTTAATTTCTTTGAGATTGAAAGTGTTATAAATATGAAAAGTATTTTACACCAGCTACAGCGAGCGAATATTTTGAATGCACAATTTTGTTTCCAGCAATCAAGTGTGTTGTTTGCAATAAATATGAAATCAACAGGATTCTTGAAATATCGAGGATAAGTTTCTGTGTTGGGAATCCAGGATGCATGCCATGAATATTTCTACACATTGACGTAGTGTGGTGAAGAAAAGTGGTTGTGTGCAATGGATTGTACTTTAAAAATATATCGTCTTGATGAAACAAATCGATTTGTATTTGTTCAACCATAACTATAAATCTGAAAATAAACCGTACCTATGAAGCAGTTGTATCAAATGAGTGGGTTTGGGTGGCATCACAAACACGTCAACGATTTTACCCGGTGGCGTAACACTATTAATCAAATCATTGTTTTTGAAGGGGTGACTAAGAATCCACTAAAAGTACGGTTTCATCGGGTTGTGTTTGTAAAATACACTTCTCATGAATATTCGCGCAGTTCCTTTTTGATCCCATTTTCCCCGTTTTCGAAGCAACGGTATAAATATTGCCAGTTTGAAACATTTTCTGCCGAACTTGTGTTCCAAATTGCCCTTAGGTTCAGAATACACAATAAATAAAGGCGATAGCAGAATTCCATCTTTGCTATTGTTGGCATTACAGTATATGAATGGGTCGTAGCATGGATAGATTGTGCAGCACTTTCAATCTGTTTTGAACTCAAAAAATCAAGCGTTCTTCCCCGAATGAATTTATTAAAACCCGATTCATCAGTATTAAACATCTGGTTATCCTTCAACTGCAAATTCTTAAAAAAATACATACATCATTCACATATGCTTCGAATCATTTACAATATGACTCTCTTCATAAATCTGCTTTTGAGCAATAATTTTAGTAATTTTTCTTCTAACAATTCTATATTTCTGTTTAAAATTAAAGAGCCATTTTCCGGAAGCTTTGAATGGAATTTTTAGGGACAGACCTTTATTACAAACCCAGCTTTTCAAATCTCAGTCATGCACGTTTACATGCCTCGCATCCTGAAACATTTGAAAAACAAACTTTTGAATTTCGTATAGTTTGTGCTCTTATCACCAAATTTGTTGACTTGATTTTCCCACAAATACGTTTGAGACAAACTTTTTGCGAATCTATACTTGCTTTGAAGAGATTTTATTGTGCGATGTTTAATTTTTTTACTGCTAAGCCAGTATTCAGCGGCTGCTCTTTTAGTTTTAAATTTGATATTTTGGACTTTCCCATTTGACTCTTCACCAACATAAATTTCATCATTTTTATCTATAATGTCAAAATCAGGAATCCCAAATTCCCTTTCGTCAACCGATGACTCTAAATCAAGAGTATCTTCTACTTCATCACTAAACATTTCGCAAATAGACTAAGGTTCTTTCAAAATTTCCATTATTTTATTTTCTAAATTTATTTCGGATTCTGTAAAATCTGTCTGCTCCATGTCTTGAACAGAGAATTCATGGTACATCATCCACACCACGTTGAACACATTAATATGTGGTGGCATTTTCTATGCTAGTTTTAAAAATATATTAAAAACGTCGAGGTATATATCACAATGCAATTTCATGCGAAATACTTTTAAGCAACAACAAAAACTTATTGCAAACACTCTAATTTATTTCACTTATGCAAAATGATAGTGTAGGAGAGAGAGAAAGGCATGATCAGAGAGAGAGAGAGACTAAAAATATGTATTCAAACTCAATTTCAAACACTTGTGAATGCAAAATACCCAAACATAACTGTACAACAGACAGTTCATTTAAATATTTGCCGCTTTTTCGTGAATCCTCGCCAAGTAGGGTAGCATTGCGTTAAAAATGTTGATTTGTCTTCATTTTTTACAGCTTTTCTGTTGCAATTCCGCAGCTACTTTTTTCACGGTACATATTTTGAGCCATCTATTAACGCTTGTAAAATTTTCGTCGAATTCTATGAGTTTAGCTTGGGAGCATTTCCTTGTAAGGCATTTGATAAAATTAAGCATCCTATTTCATTGGAAAAATTAAGAACATTTGGTCTTAACTGTGATCTTGGGGATCGGTTAAGTAGCTATCTCAAAGGCAGAATTTGCAATGTATTGTATTATTCTGCATTAAGCAAAAGTGTTAATGTAACATCTGAGGTCCCTCAGGGATCGATTCTTGGACCGTTATGTTTTTTAATTTTCATCAATGATCTTGCTGAAATCTTTGAAAAATGCCTAATGTTCGCTGATGGTTTAAAAATTTTCAGAATTATTGATAATGTGGAATCATGCTATAGACTACAAAAAGATTTAGATCTTCTATTCAAATGGTGTGATCGAAATAATATGTATCTGAATATTGATAAATGTTTTGTAATCACATATAGAAAAGTTTCGACTGATCTTGGTGTCCTATATTCTTTCGTGCCTTCTTTTCCATTGTTTCGTTCTTTTGTGCTACGTGAAAAAAAAAAAAAACCTTTGAAACTTTCTTTTCAAAATTATTTAAACTGTTTGCTTTTATCTTTAACAACGTTTTTTGAATATTTGTTCCAAATACTGGAACACACTGTATTTTAGAACAATTTAATAATGTTATATTTTTATTAATGAGTGAAGAACCATTAAGTAGCTACGAAAAAAATTCATTATATAATAATGTTTTTTATATTATTGAAAAATTTCCAGTTTTTTCCTCCTGCAAACATTAATTTAGTTTCTTCTAATTCTAATACAAACGTACTATACAAATATATTTTTTTCTCACTAATGTGACATGCTCTAATAGAAAAGTAATCATTCCCTACAACCTGCCGTTTTCGCAAAGTTTACATCTGCGTCAATTTTTTATTTTCCCGTTCCTTAACAGCAAACTTTGATCCTGTCTAACATGTTCAAAGTTTGCTTTTCATTTCGAAGCATTTATTCCGCCTCTTTCTTCCCCCTTTCTTTCAATAATTACGTACAACATTCGCATGTCAATCTGTGTACACGTTATTTTTTTCCCCGTCCAAATAGCTACAGGTACAAGTCGATTGACGTGGAGGCGAGAACAAATTAAGATGTCAGAAGAGAAAGGAATACAGAAAATGGATTGGAAGCCGAAATCGTGTTCACAAGAATTTCTTTGTCATGGGGTATATTCAGCATTAAATACGCAAGAAATCAGCAGAACGATTGTAGACGTAAAAATAGACACGTGTTAATCGTATAATCACGTTTACATCAATCATATGAGACATATGAAACACATGAGGCGTATAAAGACATGTAATATATATACACACCTTATGTGAACATCGTAAAGGTACAATTCCATTAAAAAACAAATGCTCAGAATGTGTTCAGAAATCACTGTACCAGTCCCGGGAGTGAAAATACGGTTTCGTCACAAAATTAAAAATTATTGCCCTGTCGCTCCTGGGGGGCATCACAAAAGAATCCCATGTTTCTAAGCGCGATATTCGTTGATATATTCGAATTCAGAAAACGGAGAAAAGTTGGGAAAGAACAGCGAAAACTAACGACAACGCTCCTTTTTTTCCATTTATGCTGTTCTTTCCTAGATTTTCTTCGAAAATATCGATGTTTTTAATTTTCAGTAGTTATTGAACTTTATAAAAAAAAAGTGAAAGTTGCGTGAAAGAGAATCTCATCCATTTCTAAGCTTAATTCGTTTAAATTAGACTAATAGCTTCACGATAAAAAATCAAGAATAGCTGTGTTTCTTTCGTGCTCTTGTCGGTGCTGTCATCTACGTTCCATATTCTTATGATAATGCTTGAATTTTTATTATGGAAGTATCGTGCTGAATATCCGAATGCTCTTTGCCTTTGCGGAGAGATTTTTTCAAACTTCAGACCGATTTGTATTAGTGCCATGACACTGAAAAACCGCAGAAAACTAACCTTAGCCGACCATCACAGTGCCGCCAACGGGGTTCGAGTCAGGGTCGTCACGATGAAAATCCAGCTCTACACGTTACTGCTTTCCGCCTCTTCATTAGCTACGCTGAATCTTGATTGCATCAAAAACCTCCAACTTACGCTACCTCGACTTGCGCGATTTCGGAGTTACGCAGCAGTTCTCTGTGAAAAATGCAAATTTCTGAAATTAGATCACAATCGCAGGATTATTGACGAGATGGTAGAGATTATCAAGTGATAAGCAAGTGAAGAATTGTTTTATTCGATCGGAATGAGATATGAGATCAAATTACACTGAGTGAGTGTTGAGATGCCAGTGTTTCTCAAAGTGTGCGTCGCGGCTCTCAGGGGCGTCACCAACCTTTGCGAGGGGCGTTGCGGTGAGCTGGAGATATCGATATGTATGTGCCTATTTATGGTTTGAAGTGGTTCTTTCAGAAGTTTAAATATAGCTGTTTGGGGGAACTAATTGGGCAAGGGAGCCACGGATGAACCACAAATTGGGCAAAACAGCCACGGATGAATCATAAATTGGACAAGGGAGCCACGGATGTCAAAAGTATTAGAATCACTGCTCTACAGTATATAACGATGAAAATTTTCTTTCCCAGCATTAACAAATGAAATTCCAAACCTTGTGTGATATGTTATTTTTACAAAGAAGACCACAATTTCATACTTGAAGTGCAACACAAGTTTAAAATATAATTTGTTTAATATGATGCATTTGGTCTGTAACTCTCAATTGCTATCAACTAATGACTGAAAGTTGTTTTTTTGCCTTCAAATATAAGCAGCTTATTTCTTTCGATGGGCCAAAGCATTTAAAGCGTTTAACACAAGGGGATCTTCACCCATTCAGACACGGCGGGTCAAATTTAAATTTCCCAGAAATCCTGCGGGCCACCAACTCATGTAAGTTAGTGATATCTAAATACTGTAGAAAGACCCAATGAGTTTGACAGCAATAAAAATAATTGTTTCCTTTATTTATTAGGAAAATTATTTCTTCCATTAATTATCAACTTTGATTAGTTTCAGAAATATGATTATTTTACTAATTCTGAAAAGAACCCGTTTTTGATTGATTACTGATTAAACTAATTAATTCTGAAATCGATTTTAATCTGAAATCACTTTAAATTGTTCTTTAATTATTTAGTTCGGAAAGTGTTTTCCTTCGCAATATATCTTTAAATCATTTCTTTCAATAATTATGCGATTATTCTTTTATGGATTGTGAAATAATTTCTATCACAGAAATTACGAAATTGTTTCTCTTATTGCTTTATATAAGTTTTTTTTTTCACTATTCCCAGGAATTATTTGTTTCGAAAATTCAAAAATAATTCCTTTCAGTAGTCCTGAATTTTTATCAGCTACAAAAAATTATTATTTTTTATTAATTCTGAATTTTCATCAATTTGTTCCGTAATATTTTTCATTTATTCTAGAAATATTTATTATTATTTATATATTATTATTTAATTTATCCAAGAAAATTATTTCGTTCATGATACTTCCAAAATTATTTATTTCAATGTTTTCAACCATTTTCTGAGAATGATCGGCGGACCCGACAAAAAGATTCTAGAGGCAAATGTGCCCCACCGTACATGCGACGAAGACCACTGGTTGATGATACTACATGACTTTTATTTGCCCAGATCTTAGGGGAATTCAGTTTTTATTCACCGGACCAGATTGCAGTCACAGTACAAGTTAGATTTTATGAAGCCATAGAAGAGTACCATAACATTAGTCATAGTTAAATAGAAATATAGAAAAAGACAGGCCGTCGAAAAATTTTATCTCAATTAACACATATTTATATGTATTTCTAGGGATAATTATAGACCGATTTACGTGAATTCGACTTATGCGGTTGCTGTCGGTCCCACCGATTGCAAAACTACGGGGTACTACAGTACTTTTAAGAATTCACTTGAACTATATTTATTCCAAGTTGAAAAAAGTAACTTATTAATAAGTTTATTTACTTTCCTTGAACAATAGTCTTGATAATGACAAACGTTTTATGGAGGACCTCACTTTGAAATGCTAATTGGTTGATTTTTTTTACTAGTTTTTAAATCGTGTCATAGACCGCTGGGTCCCCCGTGTACATTGGCGTACGCAAACGGGGGAGGGGGCAAGCCGAGATTATCGTGTTATTTTGCAGGAAAAAACGTAACCCCCCCCCCTAAGAAGAAAAGAAAATTTAAACTCCTCTTTTGAGAAAATTGTGCGTATGCCTATGCCCGTCTATAATTGAAAAAATTAGCAGTCATAGCCATAAAGATTATTTTTTGAGTAATTTTCGCTTGACCAAAAATCCAAAATCCAAAAAAAAAAAAAAAAAATAATAATCTGACTATGTTCCTAGAAAAAAGAAAATATTCTGGTGTCGTATTAAGTGTTACTGAAGTAGAGAGAGTATTATGTTCGGTACGTAGTACAAATCCTAGTAATAATCCTAGTAATAAGTGGTTTTCTTCAGAAACATATTTTGCATACTGTAATTTTCTTTCAAAGAAAAAAATCTAATTGGCAGTGAATTTCGACATCCGATGTTAGAAGTTTTTTTTGTAGGAAAATTACATTTTTTTACCTTTTACTTCAAATATGCTTCATTATACCCGAAAAAATTTATAATCTCCTACTCGCATTTTTTTATCGCATGTTGTGTCCAAGAACTTGGGATAACATGAAACTGATTACGACTTTTCTCTCTTTGAAAGTAGCGAGAAAAAAGATATGCATAAATATGAACTGTATCTACCACTATCTCACGGGCTTATTAAAAAACAGGTTACGATCATGCTTATTAGAGCATTAAAAATGCCACAAAAGACGGAAAAATAATATAAAGTTTCAATTTTTACTTTGTTTCTCTGAATACCCAAAAACTAAAATAATTGCGATCGGCCTTTGAAAAAAATTGGGATAAAAAAAAAATAACAATCAGCCATTTGATGTAGAAAAATTACATGCAAAAAGTACACCGATGATTCAAACGAATACGAGATTGGGGTTGAGATTACTATAGTGAGATTGGGGTGAAACGAGAAGTTATCCATGCTTAAATCAGACACCATAACTTTTTATGGGGCAGTGTATTATATTCTATCATAGTTTTTAGTTTTTTTTTCGTAATATTCCTGTTATTTTGTGTTTCTGTATTTCTTTTATATTCGACATCCATATTTTTTATGGACATCTTTTTTTCTACCAACTCGTTGGGCGCTTTATCTAATGTGACATTCTGTTTATATAAAGTAAATTTCAGCATGTGATAAAATTTATTGATGCAGTATTTTAGTTTTCATATACATAAGATATAATGACTTATGATTGAAAAGATGCTGAAACGAAAGTAGTATAGTTCAGTATAGGTGAGAAAAAACAAAAATATTGGTTTCGATCTTTTTTCCTTAAAATTTCATTTTATTTTCATAATTAGGAAATTGCATTTACAGAACAACCCCAAAGATGGCCCAGGCCCTACACCGGCTGTTACAAATGAATAGTTTGTAAATGTTAATAATGTGGTACAAAAACATAATTAATGAAAAACCCCGTAACAATACGGTAAGGAATTAGACGAGTGAGTAGGGAAAGAATTGAAAAAAATTAGGGTAGGCTGTGTCGATTTTACATGACCGCATGTTTTCAGCATGGATACGGTAATAAGTAAAGAATCAGTGACTTTACATTTCTTGTGAAATATCTACAAGTCTTGTTAAATCATTTTTGTTGTTTGAAAAAATGTATCAGTCATAGCTCATGTTATTTTAGAGAAAAATAAAATGTTCCACAATTTTTGGACTGTGTTAGTTTTCAAATGCTCCTTATTGGTTTTGATTTCTGTAAGTTCTTGTAGAACAAAGGCGAATCCTGCAACATCTCACATAATGTAATATTATTATCATTATTATTATTCAACCTTACATGCACCTCGTACGCATTCCTCTGCGGAATTTCTAACGAATGGGTACATGCAGGAATTTATGTTGTCAGAGTTGTGCTTGTTACGTGTTTTTGCTGGTGCTGCCATCTGTCTCTCATTTTTGAAGTGAAGATGGTTAATGCTTTAATTTTCATGTTATGCAAAATGAGTGAAGCCTCAGGGGGGTAGCAGGTCAAGGTCACAAGCTATACCAATTGCCAAAATGTGGAACGACAGTTTCCGTACTTCATGTTCGCAACACTATTGTGTTATTTGATGACATCATACTGAGATAAAACTTCTATCATTAGAAAATTTGAGTTCACATCTTTCCAATAAAATATTGAACATTGTCTTCGCATGGGTTCTTCAGAAATTATTATGATTCAGAATATGACCAATCGTTCTACTTTATGTTTGCGACACTATTGTACCATCCAGAATGACATCATAACGAAATCAAATTCTCATCACTAGAAACTTTGAACCTTCATCTTTCCAACGAAACAGTAAACACTGTCTTGACTCGTGTTGTCTAAGAGAGTTATTGTGATTCAAAGAGTTATTTTTCTTGACCAAAGGAGCTATTGTGACGTACAAAAATCGTAAAAAAAGTAGAACAATTACCGAGACAAACATAAAATGAAAATATGTACTATATATAAGCATAGAACATATTACCACCGGGAATGAAGGTTCTGTTACGTTTGTGATATATACGAACATGAATTAATGTGTACATAAAAAAATTATACATGCAAGATAAACAAATATCCGAAAATCCACAATAGTGAGATTAAGGTGAGATTATGATACTACTAAAATCTGCGCTGATAGCAGCTAGAGAAACATAAACTCACAACACAAATACAATATCATATATAAGCACATATACATTATCTATCGTATAAAATGTTGTACTTTGACCACAGTAAACCTTGAAACAGTTTTAATGGTATTGCACTCTAGTGGAATTTTTGGAGTGCAAGAGATTAAAAATACATAACCGCACAACTGAATGTTGTTTCAGCTCTTTGTCTGTGACCTTGACAAAGATTTTGCAAGTAGGCACGTTTTAGAACAAAATTATGAGCTTGTTTTTGCCGTGTTTTTTCTCAACATTGCAAGTATAGTAAATTATATTTAGTAATTATAATCTATGCAATCACCTGACCATAAACCATATCAAGTGAAAATAAACCATATCAAGTGCTCCATCATAACAATCACTGTAAATAAAGTTATTCATATTTTTCACAAATAGTGGAACATTGTGTACCTTGGAACTGCATAAAACTTGAAATTTTCAAAGTTTACTCCGGAATACTCAAGAATATCTAAAAGCCACGGTAATAAGGGTCCGAAATCTGGCTGACTGATTCAACTGTTTCAATAATAGATGACAACAAATACGTCAAGGCATTCGTTTACGATGTTTGCTCGGTGAGGACGGGCGTTGTCATCCATAAACACAAATTCTGCGCCCATGGCACCCCTAAATAAACGTACATGGTGTTCCAGAACGATGTCCCGATAAATTTGGGCTTTCATGGTTCCGGCTTGAACATGCAGATCTGTTCTGGAACCCAGTATAATTCCACCCCAAAAGAGCAATGCTGCACCACCGTAACGGTGTCGTTCAATGATATTGTCTTGGTGGTAACGGGTACCTGGCGTTCTCCATATGAAAGTCCGACGTCAATCAGACTGCAAGCTAAACCTGGACTCGTCGGAAAACATCACACAAGCCTACTGTGACGATGTCCACATTGCATGTTCTCTACTCCAGGCTAATCGCTGCCGACAGTTAGTTGCCGTGAGCGGAACACATCTGACAGGCCTGCGAGCATATAGACCAATATCTCCCAAACGTCTGTACACGGTTTGCCTTGAAACTGTGGTACCCGTGGCTGCAGATTGCTGACGAGACAGGTCGGATGCTGTGCTTCGTCTGCTTCTTTTGGCAGTTACTGCCAAATACTGGTCTTCATTCGGCGTTGCAACTCGGGGGTGACCTGTACTGTAACGTCTACTGACATTTCCGTTATCTTGGAATCGTTTCCAGAGCCTAGAGATGACACTTTGGGCAATTCCAAGTTCCTCGGATACTTCCATCTGAGTACGACCACATTCCAGGCGGCCGATAATTCTACCACGTAAAAAATCATCCACATGCGTCCTTTGTGTCATAACTATTCGCTTATGGCGCTGAGCGCCTTACAGAACTCTTGTGAACAATTTCACTTCTTTGCCACCATTCCTTATATACCCCCCCCCCCTCTTACACTCTCGTCATTGTGACGTACTATCGGCATCATCTGGTGGCTTCCTGAAATTTGCATATCATTCTTACAGATGTGTATGATAATTCTACAGGTGAAATTTTTACTTTAGATTTCGATTTCCGTGTGATTCTGAATTATCCTTAATTTATGGACATGAGTGTAGTACAAATAGAAAGTCCATGCCGATTAAAATTCTACAAGAAATTTACAATTCAGAAATAGTTCACAATCATGAGCTGAAAGATAACCTCGAGAAAATATAATACAATCAATTCAGCTTAAAACATTTTCCGAAAACCACCATAAAAACGTTGTGAACGGGAAAACATTTCAACTCTTTAATTGCCACACATTGTAATATTCAGAAGAGGAAAAAAGTTTTAGTGGTTTATATTAAGGGCACCCTGAATTCCATTACATGACAAAGAAATTATTATCAATTTGGCAAACAATAAATTACATTTTTATGCCATTCAAATCTCTGTAAATCATATTAATACAATGTGTTCCTTGAAATGAAAAACATCCCATATTTTTTTTAAATATTGAGCCGTATATAAGAAAACCATGTTGCAACATTGCCAAATAAAGGTAAAAATAGGAAATTTCGAAGAGTATTAGTGTAAAAAATATCGGGGCTACTAAAATAGTTTGTTGTAACAGGGAAAACCCACAGTGGAAACGTTATGAGCGGGTAAAAAACAGTGGAATGAAGTCTCTTTAGAAAATCATCCAAGTAGAAATTAATGCTTCTCGTCTTTCCGAGAATATCAGCGTTAAAGACTGGTATACAGTAGGCTATAGGGTATAGGCTATATATGGAAAATGAATAATAATGAAATATATATGAAAATGAATATAATATATGTATGAAATGAATAATGAATGAAACGCATCGAACGAAACGATCGTATAGGCATGTGAAAAAAAATGTACGCGGGGTCAAAATTTTCACATGCCCTGGGTATGTCGGCCGATTCGTCCAACCCTGTTTCCTACATTCATAATAAAGAAATGCGTAACATAATATATAACACATAACGTTATGGGCATTTTGCTTGTTGTGGCCTTGCATTTGTATAGAAATATGTTTAAATGACCATCAAGGTGTTTTAATGTTATTTAAATGGTTCAGGCTCACGAAAGCAAAAGACACATCGTGTTAACCGATATTTCACTGTATCCGATTATTTTTATAAGTACGCACAAGTAACCAAAATAATCAATTATTCTGTAAATTATTGAGAAATCGAGTTCTCGGATAAATAAAAAACGATTGTATGAGAAAAATATGACCAAAATTTAAATCAAGTAAAAGAACTATTCGAACTCAATGATAGATAACGCTAGAAAACAAAACTATTTTATTCATGCGCACACAAAATCGAAACTTAAACTGATTCGAAATAAAACAAAATTTTGCGTACTGACCAAAATAAAAAACAAAAACTATACTAACCGATATCTGACTTCATCAAATTTTTCCATAATTGAGTTCAACTGTAATAACCTTTTTACAAACATTACCTTAGAACAAGAATTTTTTTAAGAAAGAGATAAAAATATTTCTATAATATGCACCAATTCAGAAATTAGTGTTTTAAGTCAACAGTAGAGGACGCTGGTAAAAACTTTTTTCTGGCAGTCTAATCAACAAATTTTTCATTTTTGTGTCCTTTTTATTTCCTAACCACAAATTCCACAAAGTTTTACATGTGATTCTGGTTATTTAAATAAAATTTTTGGGAAGTTTAAAAATCTCCATTCACAATGCCATCAATTACAATGAAGAAAATATAATTTTGAGCAATCAACTTGTCACGGGAACACATTTAAAATTTAACGATTCACTATATATAATATTATAGACAAGACGTTATTTCATAACTATAAAAAATTTCAAATTGATTTAATGATTAGTTTCAAATTCATAATTTTTTTACTAAACATCTGCGAAAGCCGGCAACTTCATTTAAATCTCCTCCGGGTGTTGAAGAATTAAATAAATATATATATATATATCACCCGATGTTTCACAGTATACAGATACTAAAAATGAATATTTAGTGAAATTTTACAGTGGAAACTAACTTGGAATAAAAAATTTGAAAATAATATTCTAAGGTATAACAGTCTATCGTATATCTCATATATAATTTTATACATATTTTGCAATAAATTTTCAACATGACATTGAACGGTTTCAGACGTGCCTGTGAGAAAAATGGTCATTAAAAATTATTATATTAGCATAATTAAATTAAAAGAAAAACTCCTCAAATTTGAAGATATAAAGTAAAACATGTCTTCGTAAAAAGAAACAGACGCTTGATTTTTTTGTATTTTAAAATGAAATTAAAATAGAAAGTTTACAGGATACACATTCGAATACCCGTACTGTACATATATAAAATGCTCTAAATATAAACTGAATTTTTCATCGTTCGACACTAAAAGTAATATAAGTGAAGAGTCATCGAGATTTCAGTTTATATTCGGCGTCCGAATTTTATATTAAGAAAACGTGAAATTTTACGGCGGGAGGAATAGAAAAATTACGAACGTGAAGTCGTAAAATATATTTGCTATTTCTTTGCCATGAAACGTTAGAGAGCAAAACAATATGACAGTGAGATAACGTAACACGAGCTATGGTTTGAAAGAAAAATAAATCCGACGAATTCAGTTCTTGAAGAAAGAATGAAATGTCCAGACTTTTCCGAAGGACATCCAAAACACAGAGTAATAAAAGTAACATGACGGTATAGGGATATATCCTTGGGAGATATGATCGTCTCTGAGGACTTGAGATTCCGACAAGTAAAAATTTCGATGAAGCAAGCCATTTAATTTGATTTACACAAGCTGTAAAAAAGTATTTTATCCTCTATGGTCTGGTGTATATTTGAATATAGATGAGAAAAAAAGGAAGGAAGAAAGAAATAAAAACACTATTATAACAATTTATTTTCTCAGTTTTTGGTAGTTTAGAAAGAATATCTTTTAGTATCATTTCCGTACAAAATATACGGCTATATGAGTATAATACATTTTTTTTAAATATGTAAAAAGAGTTGATTCCTAGTCGGTGTGCTATTCTGAGAGAAGTTGAAATTTTACATCTATAGAGGTTCATAAAATTGCACCAAATATGGAGGGGATTAAAAGCGAAATTCAAGTTAACAATTCAATTTTGTAAATAAGAATTTTCAAATATTGCAAAATCAAGCAGACTATTCATTTTAATTTAAATTAATCATTTTATCTAATTACAAATCCACTCTAATTAATTTAGTTGCTGAGTTCATTCATAGTTTCATTTTAAAATTTGCTACCAACACTAATTTACATCAATTTTACTAAAAAAATATTTTAAATATGTTTTTATTAGGGCTGGTACACTTAATCGGGTCGGTTGATCAATCAATTGAAAATCGAAATTAGAATTTTTAATTGAGCTGGACTCGATCAATTCAATCCAAATATGCACAAAAAGTTGGAAATTTATCTTGACTTGTTTAACGAAACCGATTAGATGTCTTAAATTATGTAACTATACACAGTATAACATTTTTTGGATAATTGAATCTATATTTTGATAATCTTTCGACTTGAAGAAATGCAGTTCGATTCAATAAACACTGATAATAGTTTCTTATAATTTGATAAATTGATGTTTTTTATGAATTGAGTTTGAACGTTTTAGAATACAAGACAGAAATTTATTGTTTCTACTACGAACAATAATTTTTCATATTCTAAAAAGCATCAACTCCTCTGCTGACATGTACTAATTGTGAGGAATTTCTCGAAAAACCGGCAAAAGTATGATCTAAAGATGTTTGGAAATCAGGACTAAGCTAAAATAACCAATTAAAAAAATGTTAAGCATTCGAAAATTTTAGATTTGGATAATGTTGTGTAGCACTTGTGTCATCACTGAGTATTGATTTCAATTCTATGCAAAACGTAAATGTGCATGCATGTACATAATCAATGTTATCATTGTTGTACTAGAAAATTAACTGAATTCATTGAACACAATTCAATACAAAATATTGAGTTTGTCATGTTGATACCATGTCTGTAGGCCTGGCATGTTCATGCCATGTTGATACCATGTCTGTAGGCCTGGCATGTTCATGCCATGTTGATACCATGTCTGTAGGCCTGGCATGTTGATGTCATGTTTAATACCCGATTCTTTACGAGTTTTCATGAATCAGCATAACATTTGATCTTTCACTTTTCCATTCAATTCCGGTTTACATGATAAAGACATGAAATTGAAACTATAATCAAAATTCGTTAGTATCGATAAATCTATTCAATTAAAAAAAACTACCAAATTCATCTGAAAACATGTACTACGTAAGTTAACGAGATCATTCAGAACTGTCTTCGGAAAGAATGAAACGGGAAATATCTTAAATCATACAACAAAAATTTCATTTTGTTTTTTAGAATGAATAATCTCAATCTCAAGGAAAAAAAAAATAGGAGAAAGATAAAGTGAATTAGATAAGTGAGAAAAATTTGGGAAGAAATTCTTAGAAATTGAAAAAGAAAGCAAAAAAGAAAAATGAACACATGTAAAGTATCGTTGAATTAGGAAAACAGAATTCGAGGGAATTGGTTTCCTTTAGTTGAATGAAATGCCTTGGACTCTATCATTAGGGAGGCGTCCAATTCCCTCTATTTTGCAGATAAAGGAGCTGAATAAAATCGATGTTTTTAATTTTCAGTAGTTATAGATATTCACAAAAAAAAAAGAAAAAGAAAAAAAAAGCCAAAGAAGCTGGAAAGAATCTCATCCATTTCTCAGCTTAATTCGTTTCAATTAGATGAATAGCTTCACGATAGAAAATTGAAAATTGCAATTTTTCTTTATTTCTTCGTCTGAAATGAATCATTTTGCAGCAATTTGGAAGCGAGTGATGATGAGAAATTTGGAGAAAATTATTCGGGTATTTCACTGGCAAGCTCATTTCCCATTCCCCTCCCCCACACCCCTTTCTCTAACTTTCCTATATCTATAAATTAGAGGAAATATTTCAATTTATAAGTACTTTAAATAGATTTGAATTTCTCGCACGTGACAGAATTGACTGAAACGCTGTAAAATTAGTTTTTGAGGAAACTTGGAATATCGTTGAAAACTTGGGATGGAAAGTAAAAAAGTTTTTTTTCTCTGTGGTTTATGAATAATTTTTGAATAGAAATTTCAATGAAAGGTTTTGAAGATCATTTTTATTTGGTTCTCTTAGACATTTAGGAAGTTGCTGAATAGTTTTATTACTGAGATAAACAGGTATTTTTTACTTGGAAGTGTTTGTTTCGAAGATCATTAGTTGTTGTCTAATAAGCAAATTTAATTTTATCACGCAAAGGCGATGAAGTATATCGAGGTTCAAAATATTCAACTTTTGAAGAAAATATATACCCGTGTATTAGGAATTAATACAGGGCGAACAGAAAATTCTAAAAATTCTAAAAATTGCCGTATCGAGATTTTGTTGGTAGACTTTTATTGTTAGCATACGGTATTTTCCTCGGTTTTGTTTTTATTAGTTATGGACATCACAGATAGATTGTGCAACTACGAAGAAGTACGTTACACGATGTAAACATGTTTTCATTCCGTGAATTAAATTCAAATTTATTTCCAGTGTTTTTAGGCCATCGGGGATTCATCTGGAAATTTGATGGAAAAAGGAGTACCGTACGCTAACGTGCATAAGAAACATTTGCGTTTGAGAGTCACCCTTATTTTTGTGAAATTGGGAGATAAATTTTCCCATCAAAGATATTTTTTTATTCATCATAGAAACCAGTAACCACTTCACGTGCAAGCTTATGGCTTCATATTTAGACTATCTATATTTGGCGAATTGGCGATAAATCTGGTAACCTCATCTTAACCTAACCAGGCGTTAGAAAGAGGAAGGGGAAATTAAAAGGAAAAATTATAATAGATAAGGTACCAGGTGTGATTTTTTTCAGTCTATTTTTCACCCTCAACATAAGTGTTTTCTTTCGTTCTTACATACATATAGTAGAATGGCACATTAAATGTGTTGAAAAATCCCCATTAGCAGGAGTATAGAAAGAAAGGAGGAAAAGAAAAAGCAACGTCAGTTGATAGGGTTACTCTAATGCTTCACAATGGTGAAGAGGAAAGAAATCAGAGAGAAATTGTTTGAATTTATTCCAATGGTGTTTGGACATAATATTACGTCCGTGATCGTAAAGGGGTTAAATTCCATTCCTCATCTAGCGCATTACAATCAATACAATTAGCTACATCATCATGTCCACTGTCATCATCAGAGCCACTCTCATCGTAAATTGCAAGGAATTCAGTTAATAAATTGAATAATTTTTTAACATCTACAATACTCTCCAGGTATAAGTTCACCCCTCCCCCTATATTTTTAGGACCAAATTTTTTTGCGAAAAAGGGTTCCTTATACACGTCAAAAAATGTGGTCTGTTTGCTTGACTCTATATGCGCGTATGTATGCCACGCACTACAGTGGTAGATACACGCTACAAGTCTAAGTTATAATAAAATGACAATTATATATAAAATAAGTACAATTCGGAATTTTAAAGATGATGAGACATAATGTCTTAAAAATTTATTCAAAATTCGCAATACATTTTCAGTTGATTTTTTATTTGGATTTTGAGTGTAATGCAGTTTAAAAAAAAACCCTATAAGGCCGTTCCCTCTTTTCCCACGTCACTTACTTCATTTGCATATCCTCATGGCTAGACATAATTTCTAGGAGCGTGTGAAACATGGGCGGTGGGGGGCAAAAGTGGAGTCGACTGATCTAATGTATATATGTATATATGAGCTGACATCATCATCATCGTGCCCCCCCAGCAATAATGACCTTGCCCCCCCCCCAGACTTCCAAGTCATCTCCGCCTATGGTGTAAAATGATTCCATTTGTAAAGTAATTCGGTTGTTTTTCGCGAATTTTGATTCGTAAACACAGGGTGAGGTGAAAAGCTATCTCATCAAAAAAGGTAAGATTTTCATTTATGAAAAGTGTGGCTCTGACCCAAAATCATTTTTTCGATACGTCAATAATGGATGTAAGGGGACAGTTGGCCCCCTCTCGATAGGAGGCTCAAAGGTAGAGAGCAATGTAGGCATGTGTAGTGCTTTCAATGACTTTTTCGCGTCGGTTTTTAATGGAGATAATGATATTCGATATACGGGTGTTGCATGGGGTAATAAAACGCTCAACGATATTCAAGTGGAAGACGTGGAGGTCCTAAATCTTCTAAGAAATGTATGTGCAAGCAAAGCACCAGGACCAGATGATATCTATCCCAGGGTTCTCAGGGAAGGTGCTAATGAATTGTTGGGGCCAGTCGCACAGATATACAGGAGTAGTGTTGCTGAGGGTATCGTCCCGAGAGATTGGAAACTGGCTAACGTTGTTCCGATATTTAAGAAGGGTAGTAGAGAAGTGGTGTCTAATTATCGTCCAGTGAGTTTGACGAGCTCCCTCTCGAAAAGTTTGGAAATTATCATCAAAAGGCAGTTTGTGAAGTGGATAGACGAGAATAATGTATTGTCGGATAATCAGCATGGGTTCAGGAAGGGGAAGTCATGTGTAACTAACCTCCTTTGCTTCTATGATTACGTGACTAAGGCTTTGGGTAAGAGCAAAAATGTCGACGTTGTTTACCTTGATTTCCAGAAGGCATTCGATCGGGTCCAACATGGCAAACTCTTGAAGCGTTTACACGAGATTGGAATAGGGGGCAACTTGCTGAATTGGATAGAATCGTGGTTAAGAGATAGGTCGCAACGAGTTATGGTGAACGGGGAATTCTCTGGTTGGACAGACGTCACAAGTGGAGTTCCTCAGGGAAGTGTCCTTGGCCCCATACTTTTTTCACTTTTTATCGACAAACTCGATCAGGGTATCGATGGAATTACTAGCAAATTCGCAGATGATGTGAAGCTAATGGGGGTAATCGGGAATGAAAGCGATAGGGAGTTGCTCCAGACCAACTTAAACAAGATTGCAGCATGGGCAAATGAATGGAGCATGACGTTTAGCGTAGATAAGTGCATGGTCGCTCATTTTGGTTCGAACAACCCACGGTTCTCTTACGAGTTGAATGGTGTCACTATCCCGGATGCAACTAGAGTCACCGATTTGGGAATTCTCATTGACGAGCGACTTAAGTTTTCTGAACATTGTTCAGCGGTTGTCAAAAAATCGAATAGAATGCTTGGTCTCATTTTCAAAAAGGTCTCTTCGCGTTCTCCTAAAGTCATTCTTCCTCTTTTTCGAGGCTTAGTTCGTCCTGGACTGGAGTATGCTGTAAGGTTTTGGAGACCATACCTACAGAGGGACATAGACTTGGTTGAAGGGGTGCAGAGAAGAGCTACGCGTGTCCTTATTGGCACACAGGGCTTGAGTTATGAAGAAAGACTTCATTTTTTGAATATGTTTACATTGGATGAACGCAGGTGTCGAGGAGATATGATCGAAGTGTTCAAAATTTTCAATGGGATGGATAGGATGGACCATGAACTTTTAGTACACCGCCAATCGACTGCTTTTACAAGGGGACACCAGTATCGATGGGTGAGGGACAATGCAAGGTTATGGTGTCGCAGGGAATTTTTCTCCAATAGGGTTGTTAATAAATGGAATAGCTTACCCCCGGAGGTAGTAAATTGTAACACAATTGACACGTTTAAAAAGAAATACGATAAACATGTTGGGGTAAATCGAGAAGCTATCCATTCTTAGAATAAGACAACCATAAGTAATCTTTATGGGCATCGTATAATATTTTATCATGTGTATATATTGTTTGTAATTTGTGTTAATTGCATTTTTAATTGGGTTGCTGTATTTTTGAAACATATGACAACCATATTTTTATGGGCATCTTTTTATCAGCCACCTCGTTGGGCATTTTGCCTGTTGTGGCGTTGTATTTGTATTTGTATTTGTATATTTATTGAGAAACTAACAAATTGCATAGAATAGTCCAAGCTACTGGCTAAAAATTTCTTGAAGAACAGCAAATTTTATTCTGAATATAAAAGTACAGTTAGGCAGGGTACGCCAATTTAAATCATTTAAATTAAAAAAAAAATCATTGATTTAAATCCAAATTTAAATTTTGTTTTCACTTTGTATTAACTGCAATGATATTGAAGTAGAAGTAACCTAGTATGGTATGTATACTATTGATATAATATGTGGTAAAGTTTATGATTAAAAGTATAGAAGATCTGGTAAATATATTAGTCTTGTATCTCATTCCTAGATACAGTGCAGAAAGATAGTCGTTCTCTTTCTAGTTTTGTGCTTTAAAAAAATTTCAGAAAAATATGGGGAGTTAAACTTATAGATATAACTGCAATAAGTATTTCAATGCATTGCAGTGGGCCTACCCTGATAAAAAACAGGGAATTTATTTTTTGTTCAAAGCCTTGAATTCTATGTTCTAATTGCTGATTTAAAACAATAATAGATATTGTACTCGAATATCGTTAGACGAGATTTTAATAGGAAAAATGAAAGTATAGAATATCCTTGTTTTTTACCAAAACATTGAATGTGTGAAAGGATACGAATGTTTAAATTATTCAGCAACATCATACACGGCAGAAACACATAATAAATGCATTCATCAATTGAGCAAGAATGAATCTTCTCAATGGAATATGTTTTTCATTTAGTTGATGTGAATGGTCCTTTAGTTGTACGTCTAGTGAATCGAGAAAACCTGCACCATATGTGATACCAAGTTGCCTCCAGGCATTCACTTTTAAGAGGAGAAAGAGCTCTCATGAATAAAAGCACTTTTCGGTTAAGAGGACTAGGTTAATCCATGAAGTTCATTTGGGCTCAACGATATTTCATGTTGCAAAAAAAAAAAGATTTTAATGTTCACATTATTTGCTTGTAGTTTATTAATTAATGCTCAATGAAATTTAGACTGGATGAAAAAAATAGGTAGGTGGTATGAAAATATGCATTCTCAGAGATTAACAAGATTTGTTTTAATTACTAAGCTGCCTGTTAATTTGAATCGAAAAATCCGATTTAAATCAAAAAAATCTGATGTAAATGAAAAGAAATCCATTTCTTTTTAAAATAATAATTTTTTTTCATGCCCTGCAGTTAGGCCGCCTTCTTTAACAGGTCGGTAGAAGAGAATAGTAGAAATTTTTAGATGTGATCACATAATAATGTCCTCAGAAAAATGAAGACATTATCATGGCACATGATAATGTCTTCATTTTTCTGTCATCATGTTCAATTCGTGAAAAGAGAGAGAGAGAGAGAGAGGGAGAGAGAGAGAGAGAGAGAGAGAGAGAGATACAGAAAAAGAAAATCTAGCATTTTTTTTCGAGAATTCGTTTGACGTTTTAGCGAATGTTTCCTAATTTTTATCTCCTTATAACGGAATAACTTTTGTGTCTTTAACATTAGATAATCGAAAATCAGTCGTTATAGCAAGATTCTCTTTATAAGCAGTGCTCGTTATAAAGGACTTTTACTGTACCGAACAAATGATAAAATTCAAGTTATTGCTCTGGGATTCATGAATAATACTTGCATAAAAATCGATGCATACGTTCCGGTAAATGTGATAAATGCGGTTGTTATACATAATAACCGGTTACTATGCATAATCATTGATCATTTTGATAAGTATGATAAATTTATCTAAATTTAACACTTTTACCGACGATTGTGCATAGTACCCACGCGTCGTTGGTAAATTCGATAAATTTCCCTATACTAATTACTTATCGGTATTATGTATCGTTGATAAACGTGATAAATCGTAGTACATGATAATTCATACATGCATTCTAACATTATATCGGCTTAGGATCGTGAAATTTGTTATCATATCACTATATCGAGGTTCGACTACATTCATCACACACATATTAGACTCATTTGGGATTTTTTTCATATTAATAAAGTTCAGCAATTACACTTGAGTATGATGCATAATCGCAAGTAAAGGCGATAAATATCAAGTATTTATCGAATTCATCAACGACACTTAGGTAGTATATATTTTCGCCGGTAAAAGTGATAAATTTATCAAACTTAAATAGACGATTGGAAAAATTTCATTTTATATGCATAATAACTGGATTTATCACTTTTACCGTAACATATACACTGTCTTTGATAAAATAAATGGCAGGACAATACGTACTAAGGAAGATTATATAAGAACCAGACACCGTATAAGAAACATCGTGATACAGAAAATACTTTGGACTTTCAGCACATACCAAAAAAGCGCGTCCCATATCGCCATCACAATCTCAATGGTTACAGTGAGAGGTGAAAAATGAGTATCATTAGTCGATGATCACTTCCCTCGTAACGGATACCGGATACCCCTCGTTCCCATGTAAGATAGAAAACATCACAAGCACATAAAAAGAAGCACATGAATCATTCTCGTGTTTTACTGCGAGGAGTCGGGATAAATATGAAATCCTAGGAACCTGACAAAGCATTCGTTTTGTACATCTCACATCGTGTTTCCGTCATAAATATCATCCCCTCATTCTACCAAATGGACGTCAGTCGCTTTCTTTTTCCTTGCGCGAGCAACAAGAGGACAATATCACCTTTCCAAAGCATCAAATAACGGTAACGTACCTTGAAGAAAAAGTACGACAATATTCAAGAGATGGCAGATCATTTTCGTGTAATATATTTACATTTAAATACATTATTATGTACAGTATTTTGTATTATTTCAATGTACAGTGTGTCCGTGATAACGTTATCCAAATGGAATGCCTTATATTAAGAGAACCGTGCATGCTTAGTTAAGGAAGTGCGAGGTGATCGCGATAAGGAAAAGCTTGAAGTTTTGAAAAAAATTGTCGATCAAGGTCGCTCATGCGTACTTTCGACTGCTGCTTTCACACACAGTGGTCGGTTAAATTTCGTTTTATGCAGTTTTTATCTTCTGAAAGGAGGCTAGCGACGCTCAACATATAGTGTATAGATGTGAAGCGTGGGACAGGGACAAAGAAGAATGCAATTTTAGCGATCACAACATAAAAATCACAACATTGGTTAAAAAATAGATAATTTCTTAAAACCCATCATGCCAAAAAAGCGTGGAATATTATATACATCACCATTAATGTCCTATTATGACAAGATTTAAATGAACGCATATTATGTGATATATATGTTTAAATATATAGATACTATTGAAAAGTTATTTGAATAATTGTAACGTGTTAATATAAGTGCATTTGATGAATACGAAAAGGATATGCTGATTTCGACTGCATTATCATATAATATTTTTTAAATGTAAAATTCTCACTTTAACCTTTTTTGTTGCTGAGTTATACTGTGAAATTTTAAAATGTACTAATTTTTTTTTTTGAGTTTATTTCATACTGATTTTTTACTGAAATATGTAATCCTCTGGTTTACGATAACACGTGTATTGCAGTGCGTATGAAATATACGTTAATATCTAATAAAATAATTATAATGCATAAATTGACTCAAATATAACTTGTATCACAGTTTTTTTCGATATCGTGGAATGTTGGGTGATTGACGGACTGATTTGCTTTTATATATTTCAGCTGACCCGATATGTATATGGTTTTTTTCCTTTCATGTTGAAAGATCGAATGATTGTTGAACACATATGATGATATGTGAATGCATATCTACAGTGTGATAATTTCGATGTAAAATGTAATACCTAGGTGAAGTAATTATTAGTAAACCTCAGGGGGACACTAAATTGCAGTTCGCGAGTTGTTAATGGCTTCTCCCTGGGGTAAGACGTAAAGTTGATTTTTTTTTTGTGGGGAAAATAAAGGCTCCCTATCGGGGAACCCCGTATGGCGAACTATGGCGGACCGGGGGTTAGTATCTCTTATGCAGTTTTTATAATTCAATGAGCAAAATTTGCACTTTTGGCTTGATTTTTCCCTGTGAAGTGACTTTTTTAAAGAGGCATCGGCTTTTAGTGAATGAGAACCGATCATCCATTTAAAAAGTCTTTTCACAAAGAGCAATCAGGTTAAAAAGTCAACTTTCAAAAAGTTATTTGAAACTCACACATAGTACGTGGCACAGATGAAATAAAGTGCCTAGCTGTTTTCTTTCGAATTCGAATGGCACTACTGCTACTAAACCATACATACGCACCACGCCCAAATTACTCTGCGGAATTACTTAACGAGATGGTATATATTGGAATGTGGTGTCCGTGTTGTGAAAGTAAAGTTTGTTTCTGTGCAATAATTTTTATGTGTAGTGCTGCCATCTATCATCATTTGGTAAAACTATTGGAGATTTAACCATTGCAGACCTCTGCTCTCTCTGTGACAACACTTTTTAACGGGGAGATCTGCTTGCATTCGTTCCTCGAAGTTGGTCAACCAAAAAACCAACTTCAGCCGATTATCACTTGTGGCGACGGTGGACTTTGGACCTGGATCGTCGCGATACGAGTCCGTCACTATGACCACTCGACAACCACACCGAATTCGGATAGCAGATGGCAGAGATATTGTAATAAGAATGGGATAGGAGGTGAATGAGATGGGATCCAGGTTCGAACCCCGTTGACGACGCAGTGGTGGCGCAAATGCGAGCCGGTCTCCCATTTCAGAAAGTCTCTCTGCAGAGAGCAGGCCGACCTACAACACGATACTGACATAACATGAAAATTCAACCATTTCAATCTTTACTTCAGAAAATGGAAGCCAGATGGCAGCATGAACACGAAACATACGCAACATAAATACGTTAGAGACAAGCATACAGTAACAACACACATTCCGGCATGTGCCGATTCGTTAGAAATTCCGTAGAGGAATGTGTATGAGGTGCGTTTTCGGTTAGGTAGTAGTAGTATTAGCAGCAGCACTTCTGAAACACGTAGATAGATATTCCTTGGAAATAAACTTCACGTTAGGTACACAGAACACACGCATTCCGACATGCACCAATTGGATAGAAGTTGCTCAGGTAATTGTTTACGAGATGAATGTGTGGTTTAATAATATATAGGGACATGCGGAAACCCCATGCAATTCAGCAATTCATTGAGGAGTGAAAGTACTACTTCAAATTTTTGGGTATTTTGTAGTTATTTTCTCTATTTTTTCTTTAAACAATAGCCCTTAGAATTTTGCAGAGGAGTGAAATTACTCTTCAAAATTATTTTTTCGGATAACACTGTCTCTAGGCCTGACACTGAGTATATATTTACAGGTTGTTCTGTAAGTCCTAATCCGGCTTTCATTTCATCGATCCTTCATCGTAGAGGTATGGTTTTACATTAAACAAAATTCGAAATGCTCAAAATGTGTACAGAAATCGCTTTTTACTAGTTTTGAGAGTGAAAATACATTGTGTCATGAAATAAAAAAAAATATAAATTTTCATACGGTCCTCCTATCTTCTAACTTCCGGTTAGAAAGATGTTACCCTGTCTTTCCTGAAACCATTAAAAACTTTGATGTTTCCAAGTGTAATTCTTCGCTAAAATTCAAAAATCGAGGAAAATTTTGGAAAAAGCAGTATAACTGAGGGAAAGGTGCATTTTTCCCATTAGTTTGTGCTGTTTTTTTCCAACTTTGTTTCGATTTTTTTGGATTCAACGAATATTGCACTTACGAAATTTGAATTGATATTGAATTACGAAATTTGTTTATTCGTCTCAAGCAGCGGGGGGGGGGGGACAACTTTTCTAATTGCCAGATAGTGAACAGGAGGACGGTACAGAGTGACTTTTTAACACATTTTGAGACCACTTTCTAGATAGAAACCATATCTCTCTACGACAAGTGGTTTGTGAGATAAAGGTCGAATTAGGACTCAAAGGTTACCCTCAACGTAAAATTGATTCTCTCTCTCTGTGTGTGTGTGTGAGTTTTCCATTCAAATCTACTATTTTAGATTGATCATCACCAAATTTTGCATTTATACGAAGCAGGACCAAACTTAAACTATAGGCTACATTAAAAGTTCATCAGAGTTGGGCAAATGCCCGAAATGGGCAAAACACTGTTGAACAAAATTTTTTTGAGGGTCTGACCAATCACTTTTGGAATGTTCACTTTGGCTACCGTGGTTCCCAAACAATGCGTTTGAGATTTGTTTACTCCTTTACAATGGTTTGTAACTTCTTAATTGCTCCCGTTGCAAGGAGAAAACCAGGACAGCACCGGATGTTTGTGCTAGTTACCTATAACGACTGTAACTTAATTCATTTTGGTGATTTATACTATCACTAATTGAAAACGACATCCGAATAATTTATATGTGAAAATCAGTCTGGTACACACTCTCTCTTATCAATAATAATCGTATTTCTAAAACAAATAAAAGTACAGGTGAAAATTTAGCAATCGAAAGATATCCATTAATAACCATCAACATAGTTTATAGCTCAACAGGTCACTTCTAACTGTGAACTGCCCAATGTATTTATCTCTAGTATATATTTTCTATATACCAAAATCTCTATCTATGCAGATCCATTTTTTTATCCTAAGTTTTTTCGCAGTTAACCGTGAATCTTTTCTCTGCTTGATTCCACGAACAAAAGGAACAAAGAAGAGGATTCACAAGAATCGCAGTAAAAGCTAATACTGAAACGAATACGAAAAGACAAGACAGAAAAAAAATGTTATTTTTTTTTCTTATTATACTTTCTATACGAGAAAAAGGGGTAACCTATGTTTTTCTACCCGATCAGTTTCTTTGGCTATCTTTCTAAGTCTCTTTTCTTTGTCTATGGGTTTCTTCTTATATTATTATTCTCCCATGATGTAATGGAAAGAATAAGAAAAAGAGAAAACGGAGATTGATTTCGTCCACGGCATTCCTTTTGCTTTTAGTCTTTTCTGTTGCCATGGGCTTCACATCCTTACCTCAGGCCGGAGATTACATCTCTTTCTTTATTCTTCTTTCTCTCCCCAGTGTCTTTATTCGTCGTATTACTAGCATAATCTTATATATGCGTAACAAGCTGGGATAAGAAACGGCTGACTGCTTCTCTTAAGAGATATATGTATGCATATATACATACTTCATCGGAAAGTCCTCTTCCTTCTGTTAAAGTTCGACCATGAGAGGATGTCACGAAAATTTTGAAGGGTTTAAAAATAGGCACTTTCATTGTTAAAGTTGCTTGGCGCTCGATTTTCTTGAAACATTGACGTGTTCGTATATAAATCCTCACGCAAGCACGAATACCAGAAATGATAGGAAATGAAAATATTGCGAGGGAAAACTTAAAGGATAACAATACTTAATAGGTAACGCATTCTGAGTTTTAAAGAGAACTATTGCTTATCGCTCAATTTGCCTTAGCTTGAGTTACTATTTGCTCAACGCTTTCAAACTTGAGCATTCATTTTTTTAGAAGTTTCAAGATATTTTTTCCATTATTGATACTCGAAAAATAGGTCCGAAACATAATGGTAGGATAATGATTATTTTTTTAGCATTTTAAATTTTCTTTGTCAAATTTAGGTGATAATACAGTGTATGCTTCAAACGCAGAACGCAAGTGTCGGGGCATATGATCGAAGTGTTCAAAATTATCAATGAGATAGATAGGATGGAAAATGAATAATTAATACGCCGTCAATCGACTGATTTGACAAGGGGGCACCAGTATCGATTGGTGAGGGGCAATTCTAGGTTGTGGTGTCACAGGGAATTTTTCTCTAATAGGGTTGTTAATAAATGACTTAATTTGAGCTTGCCCCCGAAAGTAGTAAATTCGAACAAAATTGACGCTTTTGAAAAGGAATACGATAAACATGTTGAGGTAAACCGAGAAGCTATCCATACTTAGAATAAGACATCTATGAGTATTATTTATGGGCATTGTATATATATTGGTTGTAATTGCATTATTAATTGGGTTGCTGTATTTTGAAATATGACATCCACATTTGTATGGACATCTTTTTCTCAGCTACTTTGTTGGGCATTTCGCGTGCTGTGACCTTGTATTTGTATTTGCATATATGCAACAAGCTGAGATAAGAAAACGGCTCACTGTTTTTCTCAAGATATGCGCCCGCACATACACACACAGACATATATACTCCATCGGACAGTTCTTTTCTGTTTCTTAAAGATTCGCATGCGAAAAGATGTCAAGAAAATCTTGAAGTGTTTCAAAATAGGTACTTTCACGTAAAGTTTCTTTGAGCTCGCGTTTTGTGTGTTTTTCGTAAAACATTGGCATGTTCGTATAAATCCTCATGAAAGTACAAATACCAGAAAAGATAGGAAATGAAAATATTGCGAGGGGAAACATACGGGATAGAAATACTTGATCCGAGTCTGTTTTGACGCATTCTGAGTAGTATTGAACTAACATTTTTTGAAGAGAACTATTGCTTATTTCTCAAAAACCTTAGCTTGGGTTACTAGTTGTGTTTAACCTTTCAGACTCGATCATTCATTGTTTGGAATTTCTCAGATGCTTTTGCATTATTGATAATCAAAAAATCTGATTGAAAACATAAATGTCAGACAATATTTATTCATTTTTAAAATTTTGATTTTCAAATTAAATCTTGGATCTTTATAAACAAAGGAATAATTCACCTCATTAATTTTTTGTTTTCAGCCAAAATGATGTAGGGTGTATATTTGTGTTCACAATTTGTTTTTTTCTTTCATTGCTTAATGTTATGTAATACATCCTATTTATTCCGGAGGCACTAACGAGTGGTTAGTGTACAAAATCTGTCAGCGAGAAACATAAAAAAATTAAATTTGCAGCTGCTGCCGCTTTATGCAAGTTTGACACACAGATACAGATTTAAATGATATCAAAGGACTGGTATTAGCCTCAGCCAAATATGGGATCATGAATAATTTTTTTGTATTGTCAACTACAGTCCGAATTCATCGCGTTAATTTTGATGCAAACATGTATTCATCCTACATTTGGGTCGAGTGTCATAATCTTCAAAAAGCCTAAATACTTTTAATCATCTCTGTGGTTGATAAAATATTAAAAATATTCAAATTATGAATAAATTTTTATACTTCAAAATGGGATATTAAAACATATACATATTGCAATGATTAAGACGTATAATGTGACTAGTTTACAAGTCTCAAAAGCCTTTCTCAGTTATTTAATCTACCTGTGTTCAATTATTTAAAATGTTTTACGCTTTAAGTAAACGGTTTTTAATGAATATGAAAAACTGAATTAGAAATTGTGAATTTATTTAGTACTAAATAACTGAAGTTATTTTAGAGAGTTATTTTAGTTCTATGAATGAACCATGCAGAGAAATATTTCAAAAGTACTGAGATAAAGAAACGTAGGAGAAATTAAATTTCGTTGCATTTGTAAAGTCTATATCATTATATCATGACAATATTATTTTTCTAAAATAATGTCTACTATTCTATTCTTCAATTTGCATTGGTAATTCTTTAAGGTATATTCTGTCTTTCGAATGAAAATAATTTCTTTGAAATCTAATGGAAATGCAAATACAATGCATAAAAAATCTATCGAATGATATATCAAAATATATAAATAGAAAACTGCTTCTTATGAAAAAAAGTAAAAACATAATTTAAAAACGTAAATAAGATTAAAAAAAAATAAACTATGTAAAAATTATTGAAAAAAATCAAAACAAAATGAGCCTAAAAAAATTTTAAAAAGAATTAATTTTAAATAAATTTCGGATGCTTTTATCATAATCATTATTTATATTATAATGTAATGGAAACTGAAACGAAATAATAGAATAATAATAAAAGTAAACAACTTGATTTGAAATTTCATTTTATTTAAATCATGAATTCTTTCTTTTCTATAAAGCGTTTCATCACTCGTGTGCATTTGTAAGAGAAAAAGTATTTCTAGACTCCACTTTTACTTGGAGGAAGACATTGTGAAGAGAGAAAAATGCGGTAATTTGTATTCTGAACCGTAACTAAATAAGTAGACGATACAAAAGAACAGGATCCAAATAAGAAAATGAGTATATTCCCAAACAAACTTGAAATAATCTCAGAAAATCTGATTTATTCTTTTTCAAGGAACAATTCGATGACAAAAGTTTATTATAAAGAATCTTTAGATTTATGTATACAATTCTAATACAACTACGGATGGATCATGGATTCATTAGAAATGACGTTATGTAAGGATCACATCTTACGTGCCTACGCATATTCATTAATAAATAATATCAAGCTAAACATACATATACACACACGAAGGAGAAACTATTTAGAAGATGTTTGTTACTCTAATACTTGGTACGTTATTTTAAAACCCACATTCTAATTATTTATAAACTACTTTAGCGTGCTCCCATCAACCCGGGATGACCTGGACTTTTTTTTCGAAGAAATTTTTCGACACATGAAGTTTTTAAAATGGCGTATTATTGATAGCGTACGCATACATATATATATATATACACGCACAATTGGTAACTATTTGAAGACAGGATAGAGTTTACGCAAGAGTAAAATGGAAGCTGAGCAGTGGGTCGTCATCGGGGAACCCCATGCATGTTTCGAAATGTGTAGGCGTTCCTGAAGGGTGGCTATGCCGGATTGCATTAATTAAAAATGCCAACCCTTGTTCCGTGGCTTTTCAAAAACATGATTTTATTTGAGAAGATAAAATCAAAGTTATTTTTTATTAGTAATCTATTATTTAGTTTCAGTTTTCATTATATTAATAATAATCATGGTTAATAAAATGATAAACAAAAGCATCCGCTATTTTTTGAGAATTAATACGAAATTTGAGAATTTTTTAGACACATTTTGTTTTAACTTTCTGCAATGATTTTATTTCTAATTTATTATTTCGTTTTTTAATTTGATTAAAGTTTCTAAATTACGTTTTTACTTTCTTTTCATAAGAATAATATTTTTTTATTTATTGGCCCTTTGCTTCAAAAAATGGTTTTTCATATTGGAAAGTTTTCTTTCATCATTATGGTACATCCTGGTCAAGAAGGGATCGTTTCTGATCTTCTTTCTTCAAAAATTTAGTTTTTGATGAGTTGAGATATTTTCATGATACACATCCATTCATAGATGTCGTCATGTCACAAAAAAGTACAAAGTATAAAAGCCCAAGCGGTGAACACACCTTTCATTTAAGATTTCAAACACCCCTAAAAGAAAAGTTTCCAGGGAAAGAAACATCGAGATAAGACCAAAGATTTCTAATACATGGTCCGGGAACTCAGCTGACACTCGAAATAGGAAGAAGAAAAGCTAAGAAATAAATACTGTGTCCAAGAAACAGAGAACTTCTCCTCCGGAGGCCATTCTCAAAGAAATTCCACTCATTTTCTCTCCTCCTTTTTCTTCCCTCAGGCCAATACATTTCTTTTCTATATTTTTCTTACCGATTTCTCTATTTTCTCTTTAAGCTGCCGCATTCCACCCCCGTTCCAAGAAGCAAAAAAGCAAATATTTTCATTTCTTCCAATCTTTTCATTTCGCAAATGGATGGCTTTCGGAAACAAAAATCTTTACCCTGTGAAATATTATATACGAATTTCTATATTCAGAAAGTATTCATATGTAGATTTTAATGTTGGAGTTCTACTTGCGTTCTCTCGCAGAATTTCTGAGAAATTCTTTAATGCTTAGAAATCCGAACAAAATATATTTTTTACGCACGAATTAGTCCGAAAGAGAGAAAATTGCTTTGGAAATGCATTTATAGTTCAGATGACGTATGGACACCAGATTTGATTTATATTAAATACGAAAGTGTACTGAAGTAAATTAACAGTTGCATTGGTAATTGTTAAAAACTACATTTCCAATGGACTGGTGAATGTACTGAACATCGATTTCAATTTAAGTAAGAGCTCGCAATTTTGTCGTGAAGTATGATTGACACCAACTGTTTTTCTCTATGAGGGCCTAGGGTAAGAGGTTTCGACTTTTTGGAGAATACGGGCCACACACACGTCATTGGCGTGAAAACGTGTCGCGGGTCACTTAAGTGATCTGTAAATGTGTCGTGGACAACTTAATTCCGCAGCCACTTGAGTGATCAGCAATGATCAGTAAATCAGCCCCAACACACTTAAGTGATCTGTAAAGGGGTCTGAAGTCACTGGAGTGATCGAGAAATGTGCCCCAGGTCACTTAAGTGGTCAGTAAGCCACTTTTTGAAAGTTCTGGAAGTATGTCGCGGACCACTTGAATGAAGCTAGAATATGCCGCGGGCAACTTAAGTGATTCGTAAATGTGCCGTGGACAACTTAATTCCGCAGCCACTTGAGCGATCAGTAAATCAGCCCCAGGTCACTTAAGTGATCTGTAAAGGGGCCTGAAGTCACTGGAGTGATCGAGAAATGTGCCCCAGGTCACTTAAGTGGTCAGTAAGTCAGCACTAAGTCACTTGCAAGTTCTGGAAGTATGCCGCGGACCACTTGAATGAAGTTAGAATATGCAGCGGGCAACTTAAGTGATTTCTAAATGTGCCACGGGTAACTCAAATGATTTGGGCATGTGCATCTTAGTTCATTTTTATAAAGTTAGCTTTGTGGGCGGGCCATTTCTGATGAATCAAGAGTCACATTTGTGGTTGCCGGGCCATGGGTTGTGCATGTATGGCCTAGGGACTGTTAGACCGGAGGCTTTTGTTTATAGACAATTTATAACGTCCCGACGTAGACATGCATGGCTAAGCTGGGATATGAATCCCGGCCTGTATTGATGTACTTAGTCGATACGTGACTTTGTTAAACGGGGAAAAAAATCAACTTCTAAAACTTCTAATTTATATTTTTCGCTCGTACACCTCAATCACAGCTAAAAAAATAACCTAAAAAAAAAGTGTCAATATTCAGAGTAAGACGAAGCCCGTGATCCAAAGCATGACGCACCACAGGACATCCTATCGTGTAAATTCTTATTAAACATGTACACAAAGAGAAAGGCAATACATTTTTGCATCGGACCACAAAATATCTGAGCTTAGATGTGTTGGTAGCGGCCGTGAAGCTGTTATATAACAACAAATCTTAAAATTGACTGTCGGCGCCTGTCATCCGAGTGGTTAGGTAGCTAGCTTTTCTGACTGTGCTGGCATGGGTTCGAATCCCGGTTCAGGCAGGGATGCCTACTAACACTAACAACTTCCCTGGACAGATAGTAAAGATCTCTTCGGAATATGTTTTTATGATCACATTATTAAAAAACAAATCCAACAGCAATTCTGGTATGGCGCACTGCACTCCATTAAGGAAAGGAAAAGGTACTGGGTATTACGCATTTATATAATGTACTTGACAATTAATTTACACTTAAATACCAAAAGTCATGAGATACCTCTTAATATCGTGTGGGACCTCCTTTTACCCGGCGAAGTGCAGTAATATTAAGAGGTATCTCATGACTTTTGGCGCTTCAGTGTATTGTATGTCCATCCACCTGAACAGTATTTTCATCGCATTTGATAAAAAAAAATGTTGATGTATATTCACGTACAAAACAGAATTCTTGACTCAATCAAGCAATACGGATATAAAAAAATATGCACAGATAGAATGTGTAGAGTTTTGAAATTTTCATATGTACAGGGTGTCCTGTAAGCGTGGGCTTTATCTCATTAACCGTCCAACGTAGAGGTAAAGTTTCAATTTAAAAAAATTCTCAAAAGGCATTCAAAAATTACCCTATATTAAGTATTTAAGTGCAATATTCGCTGAGATATTCAAATTCAAAGTGGGACAAAGGTTGAAAAAGAACAGCATAAATGAGGGAAAGGAGCGTTGTCCGTAAGTTTTTGCTGTCCTTTCAATACTTTTCTCCAATTTTTGAATTCAGATATCTTATGGAATACTGCAGTTAGAAACATAGGATTTTTTCTGTTGGCTTCAAGAGATACAAGGCAACAACTTGGAAGTTAGAAGACAAGGGAACCGTATAAAAATCTAGGTTTTTTCATTTTGTGTGTGACTCACTGTATTTTCGCTCTGAATACTGGTACAGGGTAATTTTTGAACGCCTTTTGAGCATTTTTTAACTTGAAATTATACCTCTACGACAGACGGTAGATGAGATAAAGGCCCCATTAGCACTTATAGGACACCCTAAATATTTCTCGATGTCATCGTGTCAGCAGAGCTCAAATAAAAAGCGAACTTATTCCAATTGAAACAAACGTATCCATAGAGCGTGTACTCAAACAATTTGTTATGAGAAGAGAGGCATTCTTTCGATTATTACTGAACCGATCACGTTTGGGTGTTTGGGAATTGATGACACAAAATATTATACACGATAATTTTTTTTTCTCTCTTAATTTTTCTTGTGTGACGTGAAATAAGTGAATGAAAATATGATTAATGACGTTTCCTCTCCCTTTCGTGAATTATTTGTCGCGCACCAATTCAAAGCGATTTTCTTCAATTACGATTAAGTGAATAGGCGTGAATGTATCGTATCTTTTACACACAGGAACTGTTACTGTTTTGATGTCATTGAATTTTTCTACATTTCAAATTACTGTTGGAAATGAAAAGCTGTAGAGAATAAGAGAATGAGGCTTTTCAATTTCGGAGATAAAAAAAAAAAAAAAGAGTAATTTTGAGAAGTGGCGAGAGAGAGAAAGAGAGGAAATAATTTACTACCCACCACTGAAATTTGCATGATAAATGGATTATCCGACTGCGACTCTTATTGCGAGATAATTATTCAGGCTTCCGTGTTCGGGAGATGTTCTTCGCATCTACATATTAATCATCGATGACTGATCCATATGTCTTATATGCATATTTGTTTATAGGCTGCTGCATCGAAGAGTATATTTATAATAATTTTCTCTTTGCCGTATTGAATTAACTGAAAATTCTCTGTGAATTCCAACAGCAGCAGCAGCAGCAGAATGTGATCCAAAATTAGTTCAATTCTGATGAATGTATATCAGGGCTGTAATATTATTGATCCAAATAAGTTGGTGATGCTCAAATACTTGAATGATAAATTCACGTTGAAAATAAATTTCAACCCGATAATTTCATCAAGTTTTCAAAGGTGAAGAGAATAAGACTCATTTTACGTTGATTACTTGGTATCATTAAATATTCAGACGCTATGGGTTTGATCAGCTCAATCAAATGAATTTCTGAAATTTACAAGCTGTTATGCTTTTATAAGGATAATATTGTTAAAATTATAGCTATAGTTACCTATTCGTAGTTTTAGCTTCCAATGAATTCCTATGAGAAAAATCCATTGTTTTTTAAGGAATATATATAGAAGTTTTCTATTCACTTTCGACACACTCACTTTTTCCCTTGAATTTTTTTAGTGATTTTTACACATTTTAATGAAAAATTTTAGGACTAATTTTTTTTAAAATTTGAACTTCAACATATGAATTTTTCGAAAATCACCATGATAGTTTGCACCATGAGATTTCTTCGAATATTTGAAATAAAAAAAAATCCTCTCGTTAAAGCATGTAACACTTTAATGCTGACAGTGGCATTCGAAAAAATGTTCCTCGTGAGAATAACCAACAACGTAATTTTGAGAAAGGGGTCATTCAAGTATTACGTCAGCATCGGGAGGGGGAAGGAGGTTTCCGATTTGCTGACTCTTGATGACAAGGGGCGAGGGGGGGGGTTTGGATAATGCTTACGTCATCAACCACCCTTTATGAAAATATGAAATATTTTTAATGACATCTTATGCTCGGTGCGCCAAAAACGAGAAAAACCTTTCAATAGTTTGTGGGCACTTGAAGTAACATTCCCCCCTCCTATTGATAAGTGTCCTACAAAGCCACTTTAGTGGTCTCTAAATGTTTCGCGAATACAAGTGCTCTGGAACTGTGCCACGCATCACTCAAGTGATCCGTAATTATATGTCGCGGATCACTTAAATAAACTGAGAATGTGGCGCGGGTAACTTGACTGATGTAGAACGGCACTGGGGGCCACTTAAGTGCTGTAAAACTGCATCACATTACACTCAAGGGATCTCTAAATGTGTCACGGATCGCTTAAATGTTCTGGAACTGTGTCCCGAGTCATTTAAGTGATCTGAAAAGGTCCCACGGGCTGCTTAAGTGCTCTGGAACTGTAGCACGAGACACTTAAGAGATCTGTAAACGTGCCGCTTTGTTAATTTTTACACAATTAGGTTTGAGGAGGACAGGCAGCATCAGATAACACCAGGACCATATTTGGTCCATGGGCTAAGAGACTTTATGTGATTTATCTATATATGGCTTAGAGGGTGGGTCGCAATCAATTTGTTAGAGATAGATTTTGAGTTTGACATAGCCTTCAAATAACATTGGAATTAACAGAAATTTATTATCATAAAATATAAAAGTATTTTCTTCCGAAATTTAAATTAAAAAAATATTTTTTTGCATTAAAAAAATAAATTTTTGATCGTCGGGGGAGGGGACACGAGCCCCCTCCCTATGCCCCCGTGTACGTCTCTGATCCCACCAATATGCGTTAGGATTCAGAGGGGGGGGGGCAGAGCTGATAACGAAATTTTGCTGACAAGGGGGAGGGGGTCAGAGTTTGCTTACTTTTGCTAACAAGGGGGGGAGGGGTTTAAAAATGGCTAAAAATTTGCTTACGTAATACTTGAACGGCCCCAAAGGAGCATTTTAATTGAAAACATCAGCATATAACAGTATAATTCCTGCCAGCAGACTATATTAAAATAGTTTTAAAATACTTTTAGTGCTGGTAAAAAAAAAGCAACAACAAAAATAACATTGAAATGAGTTAGAAGCAGAAAATTTCATAGTAGAGAGTACATCTATAGTATTTGAACATTTAAGTGTTTTCTGGTGAATTTGCGTGTACCTACCCTCTTAACAAATTTATCGATTTACACAAAATATATTTGCAAATAGTATAGACATCTTATGATATTAGGATTTTTTCTATACCTGGAGGATTACGGAATAGAAAAATTTTAATTACACACAAAAAGGAAAATAAATATTTTATATAAAGATTATTTCATTTTACATTAATTTTTTGCAGATAGAAGTATCACATTATGCTCTTTATTTATTTCCCGATCACACATGCATTTACATGTATCATCCTCCAGAACAACCAAGTTTGGGTGCAATTTCCAAAACAGGTAGAAAAGACGACGGATCGCATACATAAAAGGGGAATAAAGAACGGAACCATTTGGAAAAATGATGAACGATCCTAATTTTTTTGTTCATATCTTCGATCACATCCATAAACAAGAAATGCAAAGTGTATGAAGAATTGAATAAATATATCCCACAGTTACACAAATGCAAGCAATTTTTTTTGTATCCAGTCTCACTCATACGAGACTGTAAAAGAATGAATAGGCTTTCACATAAGAAAAAGGCCCAGCGAACCAGAAATTAATCAAATCGTGAAATGAACTCTAAAAACAGTCTCTTACAATACACTTCTATCTTTAGCCATCTCCCTACTTATATGCATGTGTAAAAGAAACATGTGAAAAATGAATGAGTAAGAGAAGAATAATGATGTATACACTCAATGTTTTATTTTATTTTGCAGGATCAACTTATAATGTTTCATTTCTTCTTTTGTTTCGCTGAATACATTAAGAAACATTATTCATATCGGAAAAAATATTTTTTTTCAATGCTTTTTTATGTTTTTTAATACGAATTTCACAATAAAATGAATTGGTAGGTTCAAGCAAAATTCATGAAATATATTTCTTTTTATTTACTTGTAAGATAAATAACACATATGCGTCTATTTGTCTTATCAAGAGAGTATTGCATTTTTTCCCACTATTTTATTCATTATTTTGATTCTCTTCTCAAATTTTTTGTGAGAAGCGTGAAAATTAATTTCGCATGTATATACCTACGTGTGGTATTGAACAGACTCAAGTATTAACAATAATGTTATTTGCTAGTTCTAAAAAACGGAATTGCAACATACCATTTAAGGACTATTGTACATGTCATCTGCGAATTGATCATCATTTGATCATTTTTGTCTCACCACGATAATTTTCTGCAGACGAGGACTAATTAGACCGGTACCTACAATTTATTGCCGATACCGAACGGCAGCCTTTTTTCCTATACTCATCAAGGGGTTGGTGCACTAACCCCTCGGTGTGGGACTCCCTACGGTAGCAATATTTTTCTGAGGTCATGTCGCTATTTCCGTTATAGAAGTTTCTGACAAGGACGATCCCCGGGTATTGAACTCGCGACACCTCTAAACATTCTTTGGTACTTAAGGCGAGTATCTTATTGACCTGGACTACCACGCCCTACCTGCGAATTCAAATAATATATAGTTAAGAAAAGTACTGAAGTAAGATTCATTAGACATGTAAATTAGATAGAGCAGTGGTTCTCGAACAGTGCTCCGTGGAGCCCTTCGAGATCTATGTGGACTTCACGGACGGAGGGGCACGGGCTCCGCAACAGAAATTATAAGCTGAAAAATGCTCAGCGAGTCAATAAAGGTTGAGAACATCTGCAATAGTGTAATTGGTGAATTTGAAAAATATGAAAAAAAAACCCCAAATTATATTCTGGTATGTATGATAAATATAGTCGTACCCGGATATAATGATAACAAATTTTATGATCGTACCTAGATATACAGACATGTAGGAATTATCACGTATCTATATTATATAATATTGCTTTTTTAATAAAAAGCAACTTAATCAAGAACCGATCACCAATCTCAATAGAATAATTACAACAGTTATTTTTTTAATTGATTGGTGGCAGCAGAAGTTACAGTTTAAATGATATTTCTTATATGTGTAAACTGTATACTAAACTGTATTTTTTCTCAGCCTGTCTTTTTTCTAGAAGGCATAAATTTTTATCCGTTTATTGCTTATATACTATGGTAACGACTCTTAACCAGTGCTCCGCGGTCTCCCAGGGGATCACTGTGCACTTTCCAGGGGCTCCGGAACACTAAAAAAAGCCTCTGGGAGTCAGTTAAAGTTTATAACTATTGAAATAGAGTAATTATATTAACAGAATCTTTTCTTTGTAATATATACTGCGCTGAGGAACTGGAAATAAGTTACTTGCAGTCCCGACATTGTAATAAATTACGATTTGGAAGAATACTTAGAATATTTAATGCATTTTGTGCGTTCCCTATGCGTTAAATTTTAAGAAACCATTCATAAACTCGTAAAAATGTGATAATAGACGTTCCTCACTATAAAAGTGAATTTGGATTACATTTACGTTTTTTACGTTAGGATTTTTATGATAGAAAATTGTTTCAGTTTTTATCGTTGTGACGAAAAAATATAAAAACACTTTTTACGTAATCTCTGGGAGAGAGTAATTGAAAATTTTACGATTCATGAACTGCTATTGAATCAGAATATATCGTTGTAAAATTGTTGGATAAAAATGGAGGTTACATCACCAAGATGAAAAGAAATGGAAAAGAAAATGGGGCGATATATTCGATTCAATAAAGAAACGTAATGCTTCAACCGGTGACTTGCTTTTGTTTCATCGAAATATATTCTCGATGGCCACCAACGAATGGAAAATAGGGTGAAGAAATACAATATGTGTGGTCGAATTTCCCAACGGAACACTTTCGGCAAACTCCGGTTTCACTCCTCATCCCATATTCCCTTCGGTCGCTTTATCCACTTTCTTGGAACATTCGTGTTTGCCTTAGCACAAGCCGTATTCTACAACAGCAAAGATTCACCCGAAGAATGTTTCCGTTCGAATACTTCGAACAAATTCTAAGTGGTTTCCCATAAAGAAATTCAAAAGAACGGAAACTCTGGAAGGATTTTTGAAGTATATTTTAAAACAGTTGTATAAACCTTGAATTTCATGTTAAGTTCATGCAGAGCAGCATTTCAATTACAGTGGAACCCCGTTTATACGACTATTATATTTATACAACGATTAGGTTCGGGCCTTCATCGGCGTTTTTTAACCTTTCTGTACCCAAGGACCAGTAAAATGTCTGCAAAAATTAGACAGACCACTATCTTACCGTACAGCCTGAGTAGAGTGATCATTAGATCCCGGATTATATGCGCTAAAAAAGTTGCAGAATATGCACTAAAAACGTAGAAATATGCAATAAAAACGCGGAAATAGGCACGAAGAGATAAATATGCACTTAAGAATACCGAGATCTACTATGAAATCAAAAATATCATAATAATATCAATGTGCGAAAAATGAAAACAGATCCATCTGATAATGTTGAAGTAAAAATAAAAAAATATAAAAGTGACACTTAAAATAAAAAAGATACGCAAAAATAAAAAAAAAATGCGTCTAAAAGAGTCGAAAAATGAAAAAAATTCAGCAAAATTATCAAAATACTCATTTAAAACTGCTGAAATGCATATTTCATATTTGCTGAAACATGCATTGAAAAATGTTGAAATATGGTTTTTAAAAATGTCGAAATATGCATTTAAAATACCAAGATATGCATATTTAAATTGTTCATCAATATTCCCTAATAAGCATATATAGAAATATTGAACATTAAGTAAAATGGAAAAAAATATGTAAAATGAAAAAATATGTATTCAAAAATTCGGCAGTTTCCCTGAAGAAGGAGAATATGCGTAAAAGATGAAAAAGAACGGGCATTTCAAAAGTGCGGAAACTTGTCGAAAATTGAATTCACAAAAATGTAAAATGTAAGCATAAAAAAAAAAAAAAAAAAAACTATGCACCAAAATGAAAAAAAGTTAACTTGAAAGCACTGAAGAGTATGGCCTAAGAGAAAAGAAAAATATGCAGTAAAACTAAAAAAATATGTACGAAAGATGAAAACAAATTTCGATTTGTAGATATAAAGTGCAAAACTACGAATTTAAAAATGCCTAAAATATGTCCTAAAATGAGGAGTATTCAATGCTGAAATACTTTCTTGAAAAAAATTAAATGAATTGAATTAAATTTGAAGAACAAAAACATGAAAATATTGTCTTCAAAACATTTATGCAATGCGATTAATAAAAAATGCTAAAAATATGCACTCATTCAAAAATTTCAGCGATTTTATGCATTTATATGCATTAACAATAAAAAGTGCCAGAATATTATGTGTATTATAATTACATTATATAAATATATGCAATCGCATATGCACTTGCATATAACAGGGACTCTATTGATCATATTATGCATGTTTTTCTGGTCATGTAGAATCGTACATATCTATATTTTTTGTCTTACCGGTTTTTTTGTACAATTGTCCCGTTCCCTCAACAAAGCTTGTTTCAGTTTTACTGAAATCATTAATGGAGGCAATTTTCCCTTTTATAAGTTATATTATGATAGTTATGGCTATAGATATTCATTTCACATTTTGTCATGTTCAGCGTCTTAAATTCCATTCGTCCGTGAACTACATTGCGGTTAAATGCAGTTCCAATTGATTTTTTCTTTCTTTCACCTATTGATGTGTTTTCAGTAGTTTTAGCAATAAGTATTGATTTTAAACTAAAGAGCCAAAAAAACTGGTTCAGGCATGCGTATGCAAATAAAGAAATATGGAACCAATCAGAGTCCGGCGCTGCGGTCGGCAACGCCTATATAACACAACAAGTGTCTGGCTTAGTTGTTAGATCGGTTACTGCTGCTACAATGGCAGGTTATTGAGATTTAAGTGAGTTTGAACGTGGTGTTATAGTCGGCGCACGAGAGATGGGACATAGCATCTCCGAGGTAGCGATGAAATTTGGATTTTCACGTACGACCATTTTACGAGTGTACCGTGAATATCTGGAATCCGGTAAAAAATTACATCTACGACATCGCTGCGGCCGGAAAAAGATCATGCAAGAACGGGACCAAAGACGACTGACGAGAATTATTAAACGTGACAGACGTGCAACCCTTCCGCAAATTGCTGCAGATTTCAATGATGGGGCCATGAACAAGTGTCATCATTGAACGAACCATTCAACGAAACATCATCGATATGGGCTTTCGGAGCCGAAGGCCCACTCGTGTACCCTTGATGACTGCACGACACAAGGCTTTACGCCTCGCCTGGGCCCGACAAAACCGACATTGGACTGTTGAGGACTGGAAACACGTTGCCTGGTCTGACGAGTCTCGGTTCCAATTGCTTCGAGCTGATGGACGTGTACGGGTAAGGAGACAACCTCATGAATCCATGGACCCTACATGCCAACAGGGGACTGTTCAAGCTGGTGGAGGCTCTGTGATGGTATGGGGCGTGTGCAGTTGGCATGATATGGGACCCCTGATACGTCTAGATACCACTCTGACAGGTGACAGGTACGTAAGCATCCTGTCTGATCACCTGCACCCATTCATGTCCATTGTGCATTCCGACGGAAATTGGACAATTTCAGCAGGACAATGCGACACCCCACACGTCCAGAATTGCTACAAAGTGGCTCCAGAAACACTCTTCTGACTTTAGACATTTCCGCTGGCCACGTAAACAACACGTAGACATCAACATTATTGAACATATCTGGGATGCCTTGCAACGTGCTGTTCAGAAGAGATTTCCACCCCCCTCTTACTCCTACGGATTTATGGACAGCCCTGCAGGATTCATGGTGTCAATTACCTCCAGAACTACTTCAGACATTAGTCAAGTCCATGCCACGTCGTGTTGCGGCACTTCTGCGTGCTCGCGGGGGCCCTACACGATATTAGGCAGGTGAACCAGTTTTTTTGGCTCTTCAGTGTACATAAAGCTAATTTTAGCGATGTCCCGTATTTTGCTTTATTCATGAAACATTTTCCAGTACTTCTCTTGATAAAATGACGTAATCCTGGTCATGACGAACTTTTTTTCCCCAATTTTCCTGAAATACATTTTTGTGTGTTTATTCTGATTTCCAACAAATTTAACTTTACAACAAATACGGAAACATGACTCAATGAAGAGATATCGGTGTTTCAGGAAAAATTTATCTCTGTGCCCTCACGGGGGACTCGAACCCCTGTCTCTCCTTTGCCGCTGTGGTGGTCGAGTGGTCATAGTAAAGGACTCGTATCGCGAGCATCCGGGTTCGAACCCCACCGGTGCCACAGTGGTGGTCGGCTGAAGTTGGTTTTCTGTGTTTCCCAACTTCAATGCGCGAATGCGAGTTAAAAAGCCCCGCCACAGACAGCAACAGGCCTACAACGTTACAAATGTTCAATCATTACACTTCACTCACAATTTGAAGTGCAGATGGCAGCACTGAAATATCAGACACAACACCACCTACACAGTCAGACTGTTAAGTGCACTCACTTTGTTCCAGACTCTGCCACGAAACTGGGCTGGAAGATATCTCGGCAACGGGATAAGTCCGGTGGCAGAGACCCTGGCGTTCATAGTTATTGTTGTCTCTCCTTTGCCGGACGAGCGCGCTACCTAATTAAGCTATAAAGACGGATGTAATTCTCCCCCTTTGGAGTGTATGTATATGCTGAATGGCTCCGTGCAATGGACTGCAGCAACATTCTGCTAATACCCGAGGATGATGTCACTCTTCGCTATACATACAAAGGTTTTTAACAGCTGGCTGATGCGAAGATATATTTTGGAAAGAGAGAGAAAATTCAACTACCCTGCGGGAAATCGAACCCACGTCCTTTCACTCAACACACACACACTTTCCTTTATTTTCCTCTATTTCCAGAATATATCTTCGCATCAACCAGCTGTTAAAAACCTTTGTATTCTGCTAATAGCTCCTAAATTACATCAGGGCCACCAGATGTGACGTATATACAGAAAGACGTCACTCTCCCATGTTAATAGAATGGGGAAAGTGTCGTTTTTATGATTTCAAAAAGTTGCTTTGAACGGATAAAAAAAATCAGGTTTACCCCCGAATCCCTTGAGCTAATGCCCTATAGATAAACCTCCAACCAGGGTCGTCTTTAGGAGTGGCACATGAGGCTTTGCCACCGGGTGACAGGTGAGCTCGAGCCGCCCCTGTACAAGACAAAACTATAAAATATCAAATGCAGATTATCGATTTTTCTTAAAAAAGAAAATCAACCCCACAATTTTCCCCATCACATTATCTTCACTTGAGCCTCTATTATATGCGATATTTTGCATGCAAAATATTGCATATTTTAGTTTTTTTAGCATTAGTGCATATAAATGCTTAAAATAAAAGAATTTTCAGAATAAGTGCATATTTTTGAATGCTTATTAAAGCTCGATCACTTTTTTGTGTGAATGTTGCTCTTAATATCTTGATAAAATCGGTGTTTTTTCAGGAGGGAGATTCATGGATATTTTCCAAATAACAACAGTTTTATTGTAATGCTATTATTAGAGGTATCGTCAAAAGTGTTCAATGTTTTTAGAAATAGTTAGGCTATTAAATAGGCTAGAAATAGCATCGAAATTCCTTAGTTATTGATATTTCATTAATGAGCAGCTACGATTCACTAGAAAGTAAAAAAAAAATGGTTAAATAAAATATGCAGTATATACATATGTGGGGATATTTTTTTGATAAGAAAATATGAATTTTAAAAACGCATCTACTTTTATTTTCGAATGGAAATTTTTTTTAACGCGGATTTTCTCATTTTTAGTAGTACAGTTTTTGAAATTCTTGGGTTTTTAGAATTTTTCAGCGCATATTTAGCCATTTCCAAGTAGATATTTGCATATTTATCGAACATATTTCGTCACTTTTTCAGTGCATATAATCTGGACTCTAATCATCACATATATTTTCGCATTTCCTAAAGAATATTAAGTCAACATATTTATAAAATTGCTTCTAGAAGAAACAAATCACAGAAATGTCAACAAGAAATGGATATTTCTTCTCAAGCTCAAAATATTGCTCGCGGAAGTGAGATAATTTGAAATTTCCGGAAGTAAAATTCCCAATCCTATCTCTCAATCGAAACAACCTACTGAACATCAAACAAGGAGTTGGCAACTTAATAACTATCCTTTAAGGTCAGAGAATCGATTAAAAAAATTGCCCGACTCTCTTGATACGTAATGCAATGTAAATGAAAAAAAGATTAAAAATGAACGGAGACAAAATGGAAGGCGTAACTGCTCCACTGACTGATTTTCTGACACGATTATATTAAGTGCGATTTTTATTTCTCGTTATTTCTATTTTTGTGTTCCCTTCATTGTTAGGACCAAAAAAAGGTGCTTAGAAGCGGGGATAAAAAATTGCTTTCCGGAAGCATAAGTACGAAAATTGATTTCTTCGCCTTTTGTTCGTGGGGGAAAAAATGATAAATTATTAAATTAAATCGCACAGTGATTAATGTCGCTTTCCCCCATTTTTATTGATTTTCTTCTTTCATTTTATTTTATTTTCTTCCATTTTTTTCCCTCTGTTGTATGCCGTATAATTTTTCATAATATGAGAGAGGTTAACTTCATCTCGTTTTTACACTTTCTTCTATTTCCCGATTGTATATACGGTATGGACGACGGACTCATGGATTTCGAAGGATTTTTATGTTCGCTGAGAATTGATTTTTTTTTCTTCTCGCATTTTTTTATGCATCGTTCTTAATTACATTGATATTATTTGACATTCTCCAGAAAAAAAGTACTTATTTTCCATTTTTTGCAGGTATAAAAAACTTGGTTATTGCATCGTTAACAATAACTAATTTTGACTTGATAATAATGGAATTTCTACACCGTGTGAATAGATTCTGTAATTTATACAAGGGTGAACGGTTAGGTCACTTTGCCGATGGTGTACCGTACCGGTGAACCGTTGATTCTAAAGGCATACTTTCAATTATGAAGTATCCAAATAACGTATAGCAGACGTTTCCAATGTAGAGTTTCTCGCGGAACCCTAGATGATTATATGACTGTTCCGTGGAACTCTTGATAATAATGAGACCGTTCTACGGAATTCAAATTATTGAATTTTTATCCCGAAAAAAAAGAAAAATATTGTCCCTACTATCACTTCAACAGCATCATAAGGCAAAATGAAAGAGAACTCAGTCGCTAAGTTTCTTAATCGGGGAGTACGTAAGATCGACCTTTGCAGGGTCACGAAAGGGTTGAGGGGACTCAAAAATTATGTTTACGAGAAATTTTGAGATATCACCCTTAAAAAAGCATTTAAATTAACGGAAATTTGTAAAAATAGCACATAAAACAAATTATCTTTCCATATTAAAATTTTTTTACCGAAATATTGAACTTTTTTTTAATTTTTGGTCGGCTTGCAGAAGTCATGGGCCTCCTCCCCCTTGCGTGCGTTTCTGCTCTTAATATACATATTTATTGATGATAAATCATTGTGCCATACTTTGTTGTGGAACCCCTATTCAATTGAGCCCACAGGGGGTTGGGAATGACAGGACTCCAGCCCGTTGGCCCGAGAGGATTCTCATCGTTCTTGTATTTTACAGTATAAATTCATGATATAGGTGGTCGTGAAGAGCCTGACCTGAGGGCCCACCAAAGATCTCAGACTAGGGACTCCAATAGCTACAACTACTTAACCGTACATGCACATCTTACAGATTCCTAGGGGCTTCTACTGCATAATGTGGGAGTACATGGGTATCCGTGCCAGGACCGACCAAACTTCTGGTTGGGACTCATGAGGTTGGAGATTCATCATCTTTTATTAGAGACATATTCATGAATCGAGGGCTTTGATTATAACCAACAGAATAGGAGCTCCCGTACAAGAACTCTGCCATGTGTTTTAACTGAAATAATCATGTTTCAACTGATATAATCATAGGGTGTTTTGATCTGATGAATATTTCCTAAGTACGAAATCGAGCATCTATCTTCAATGGTTTAAGTGAGCACCATGGCCCCTACAATAATAGGGCTGGCAGGGCTCTAGATCTAGAACGATGACCCTGGACAAATCTGATTATTATTATTTTTTCACTATAAATTCAATACAGAAGAGGAAGGTACTAAAGTGTGGGGAAGGAGCTGGCTCCAAGATGTGTGTGTGTGTGTGTGTGGGGGAGGGGGCTATGATGAGCACCGAGATGCTAGCGGGAAAAGGATAAGTCTTTTCCTAAATGAAATGTGCCCTCTAATTTTGTTTTCTTTCAAATAAGGTCACATTGTCTTTTATTTGCACTGCACTGACCTGTTTTTCTGCGCACAGATTTTCGAAATGTGTGAAAAAACAAAAAATAAAATGTTACGTTATACAATATAGGCACTTTTTTTTCTGCGCAGCAAAAAAAACCGTACACGAAATCATTCTCAGATTGCTTAGAAAATCCTGCTGAGCTGAATAAAGTTTTATTTTGGTGGTACCAAGGATCCTTTTTATTTTCCAGACAGTGGCCTCGCTGTCTTTAATTCCACCTGCACAGATTTGTACAGTTTTAAAGGAAAACACCCTCTTTTCACAAATTATCCCTTGACATTTTAAAGAGGAGTGAAATTCGGATAACATTGATTATAAGTTATTCTCAGGTTCTAGACTAAATGTCCATATTTTGTAAACTTATTTACCATGTAAAATATTACCTTTCTTAGTTACTTTCCCATACCCAGGATGTGGGGGTGGGGGCTATGATGAGTACCGAGATGCTCACGGGAAAAGGATAAGTTTTACTCCTAAATGAAATTTACCCTCTAATTTTGTTTCCCCTACGACGATAGTGCTGTAGCACAAATCTGACAGGGACAAAACAAACGGGATAAAAATCAAAATTTTATCAGGTAAAACATGCCTTCTAGACAATAACTACAGTACAATATGTATTATATGGATAAAAATCATCTGACTGAAACCCCTTCTCCCACCTATCAAATAGGAAACATAACTATTATGATTCGAATTGGTAATTGTTTTTCGAATAATGCATAAATCGAATAATGAATAAATTTTAACAGTTGTTGTTTAAGTGCAGTAAAATAACGTTATTACAACTCGAAAAAAAAAGAATTGACATCTTCGGTTTTCTAAGATCATAATTAAAGAGAGCACAGAAACAGTTGTGTTATGGCTTTAGATTATAGTCACAGGAGCATGAGGATAATGTTTTGATAGATTTACTAATATTATTTTACTACCCATAAACAATGTTAGAATTTCGATGCAAACTTAACAATTTAATATACTATTGCTTATAAATATTTGTTATCATCATACTAAATTGTTTTTTCATGCAACACATTATTCAAAAACCAGTCACAAATTCGAATAATAACAGTTGTATTTTCTATTCGATAGGTGACACAAGGGGTTTCAGTTTATATATATATATTTTGCCCGTTTATTAATTACGGGAAAATGTGACTAAGAAAGACACCATTTCTTAACGGTGTTTTTACTTATAATTGTCAAAAGTAAAGAAATAATAATTAAAATAATAAATTCATATTTTTTCGTGTTTTATTCACAAACATTCTGTTTTTCCTTCTGTAATGTTTTATTTATTTATTTTTCACAAATAGAAGTTCCTTTCTCATGTACTGGTTAGTCCCCCAAACATCATAGATGAGAAAAACTGTAATATCTCGGCGAATTTTGATCCAAATTTTAAGGGTTTCTTTCTTTTAGTTTCTAAATAAAAGAACAAAACTACTAATTGACATTTTTTTAGATTGGGGGCCATATACGAATTTGTAATATTTGTATTTCTCTCAATGATGATTTTTGGGATGTTCAACTATCACAGATAAATTCCTGTCTTTTGCTGATCAACTTTCATATTTTTGTAGAATTTTAAATTAACCGTAGAATACTTATATTTCTTTCGGCCAATTATGGTGAAACAGCCTGGGTGCCAGTCGAAAATTTGGGAGGGCCTGTATATGCCAAGAAACCTACAGAATTTTCTGTATTGGGAATGTTCCCAATAGCGTTATTTGAAAAAGAAGTTGAATTTATTTTTTCAGAAAAAAAAAAAAAATCAGTGAGCAAAATAAAATGGATTTGTGGGCATGAAATAGCCTCGCGATTGGATTGACTTGAAGACGGATACGCGAAACGTGACCTGAGATACAATTACGCCCAGGAACAAGGAAATCTTTTATTGACAGCGGGATATTCCTCCTTACTTGCAAGTATCTTCCTGAGGAAAAAAAAAACAAACCATACAACCATAGAAATACAAGTTTAGGTGGCAGCAAATTCAATTTATATATATATGTTGTCTTTTATATAAAATGTCAACGGTAATAAAGCATCGTATACTACTTTCACTATATATATATATATATTTACCAAAGGTCAAAAAAACAAGAGAAGAATCTTTCGATTCGGTCATTTCCCACGTCATCAAATAATATCAATCTCGATGGATGGTCTCATGGATACAAAAATAATAACAGCGTTCTTTTTCTTTTGGCCGTTAAAGAAGTTATAGCCCATGTCTTTTCTAGTATGTTCTTGATAGCGTAAGCACTCTGGGTGGCATAAAATGTCTGTCTATTGACCCACCCGAAATAGGCATTATCAGGTGAGATTTTTTTACTTATATTCATTTAGTCTCAAGAACTAAGTCTGACATGTGTTAAGCTAATGAGAAGAATCTGCATGCAAAAAGCACGAATTACGTTTTACTCGTTGGTTCATTAACTCTTAGGCTGCGAGAACAGTCGGAGCTACTATCAGTGCTGCTGAGTGGAAAAAAAAAAATCTCTTTTTTTCTAGTTGTCTTTTGAGAAACATAGATGACAATCTCATCTCAAACTGTGGAAATTGAATATAATCGAAAAAAATGTGGTTCAAACAGAGAATATAGATTCGAACCCACAAAACAGCAAGAGGGGCGTAGGTAGGCACTCTACCACTACTCAACAACGTACACCTGTACGGTACAGTACAAGCAAACCCATCAGAAAATAGAGAAATAATAAAAAACTATATATATACACATGATGCATTGGTAACAGCATGTATGGTATTTTACTGGCGAACCGTTGATTAAACTTCCAAAACTTCTACGTTTCTAAATTTTACAATATTCAATGAGTTATTCAAAATCGCAAAATGGAGGAAAGCTGGGAGAAAACGGCACTAATTGCGGGTAAAACGGTTTATCCATAGTCAATGCTATTTTTCCCAACTTTCCTCTTTTTTTATGAATCGAATATCTCAGTAAATATTGCCCTTGAAAACATGGATTTTTTTTAGTTGGCACCAGAAGATACGGAGAAACAACTTTCTACTTGGGTTTTTGGGTACACGCGGAGAGGTATAAAAAATATATATTTTTAAATTTAATAACTATACAACACCTTGCAACATGAATGTCATATCTAAGTACTACACGTTATTTGGATACTCTTTCTAATTAGAAGTATGCTTCCAGAATCAACGGTTCGCCGGTAAACCATACGCTCTTTTACCTATGCACCCTGTATATGCTTACGCTATCTATATGTCATTTAGAGAATTCCATCTTAAAACGAAAAATTTTAACCATCCTTGGATGATGGTAGTACGCTTGAGGGTTAAGGTATCTGATTACGTTCAATAGTTCACTTTGGGAAAAAATATTGATTTTAATTTAAATTCTTTTGATTTCATAACAGGCCTTGTTTTATTTATATGATGCTTTGAACCGAAGTTATGCCCACTTTTGAGTGTTGCGATTTTACATCAAGTGATCTGTGAATAAAATCTTGAAACGCGTTTCACGAAAAAAGTTTTTTTTTGACATTTTTCACGTTTTTGACTACATTATTTCTGAAAATCTGTTGGTTTTAACCACAAAATTTTAATATGTATTCTGTTCATATATTATTGATATTATGAACCACAATTTTAGGTCATATTTATTTGTCTAATTTCACTGCTTTATACACAGTATGTTTAATGAAATTTGAAAAAAAATTCACGTGTACATCAACAGAGTTCAGTGTAACTTGAAAGTATACCATACAATCATTTAAATTTTGATTCATAACCTGCACTATCAGTGGCTGAATGTATTGTGAAAATAAAAAAACATTATCTGTAGAATTGTTTGCAATCGGGTTTCGAATATTACATGAATTTTGCTTAAAATTTGACATAAAAATGATTTTTTATGGAAAGGGGGAATAGTACAAAATTTATTATTATTTTCACTATTTAAAAAAAAATTCTATTAAAAAATGTGTAAAGTTCACTCCAGAATCATCACTTAACAGCAAAAGTACTGAGAAAGGTAGGCGGATACCTTGTGCGATTAGTTTTGTAGTTTATTTTCAATTTTGAATTTACGCTTTGGTCGCTATTGTTTTTGATAAAAATTTTATTTAGAAAAAAAGTAGTAAGTTATAATTGACTGAGCTAAGGATATGAATAACTCAAGCAGTCATAAGATGAATAAAAGATCGGAAAATTACTAAAGGTGGATAATCCAATACCGAAACGGCAAACAGCCTGGACATAACATGATACTGGAAGGACTATCTATAGATGATGTCAACCCGATAGTGGAAAGAAGCGGGACCAGAAGAAACGACTGTTTTTTCTTGGGTCACGGGCCATTACCTGTACATATAAGAAGATTCAAAAGTTTCAATAATCCCTGATGCAAGTGTTGCGAACTTGAAAGCTCACTGCATTTTGCAGCGGAATGTGATCTGGCCAATCGATTTCACGTCATAAAACCCAGAATAGAACTCATCAAAAAGTGAAGAAGTGAAAGATACCTTCGGACACACAATCTGAAATAGCTCATTCATATGTGAAGGACACATTGGAGAAAGTGCACATAAAATTCATTGACGAAGCAGATATGCCTGATGACGATAAACGCAATAATAAGCCTAGCCCCAGGATTATCCGATCAGCGGATAGAACAATGACTCCTATAGAATTGTTTGCAATCGGGTTTCGAATATTTGACTTGACATTGACTCATAATGACGCCAGGACAGCAGTCAGGTTACAGTAGCTTCAGTGACTAGAAGTATTGTCTCATAAAGGGTTGCTGGCTATCCCAAGGGGATGAAGTCTCAGATTCGGATTCCATGTAGAAACATAGACCACAGAGGTAGTGAAACTGTTTAATAGTTTTTTTATGTATTTATTTCACTGAATATATATTTATTCCGTTTCAACCACCCACTCATCGGGGGGGGGGGGTAGCAAGCCTTAAATTGAGCCAATTCGATAACTCTTCGATTTCTGATCATTGCCATAGATGGCTTAACAACACACTTCACATCTCCAAGAGGGGATTTCGAAGCCTATCCCAGGGGATGGGTGCATCCGGAAGTCCAAAAAACAAAGGTTACAAACTTTTACCAAATTCTGAAGAATTACAAAAGTGAAGAGAGCGAGCTCACAAATTTATTCATATAAATATAAGAATAAAAAAAAGAAAGAAGAAGAATCATTTACGTGTAAGTCATTTGAATCGTCAATATATAGAGCATGATAAATCTTTAAGAATCTTTTACATATAAAACATGATCAATCATTGAACCGCTCCAACAGTTGTAGGGCTGGCGTCCGCGTCTTTTATTCACTGTGATGCAGATTTGCATACGGTTTCTTCTTCCACCCCAGGCTACATCTGCATGCATGTTGTTCCTTTTCTCCTGATAAATTCCAACAGGAATGCCGTTTTAACGTTTGCCGTTTCCAAACACGCTAGCACGTTTTCGCACGTTAACGTGGTTCGTGTTAGACCATGCATTCTTTGGTGACAATTGTTTGTATTGGTGTGTGTGCTATCACCCATATTCTCTGAAACACCCTGTATAAATCATGATAAATTTTTAAGAATTATCAATAAATTAATCAAAATAAATCAGTAAAAATACGTGGATGAATTATCGTCAATGAATAAGAATAAAACGGGGGGGGGGGGGGGGAGGAAATGATAGTCTGGAAATATTAGTTGTACATGAATTTCAGCTCGCCACTGATATCACTAGACTGAGATTGAGTAGCAGAATATTCGATATTTTTGGTGATATATTTTCATGAATATTTTGGTGATATATTTTCAGTCCCGTGTGTCATTGATCGAATCTATGAGGGACACTACATGACATTTATTAGTCGAAAATCACCATTTATATTCCAATATTTTTCAATGTTGAGTAAAAGAGTCCCGTATAAGTAGCTGAGTTCTTATACGTATGAGAGAGAGAGAGAGAGAGTTCACGTATATACTTTTTTGAGTTCTGTTATACGTATCTTCTTAGCGTCACTGATCAACTGCTACGGTGTTCGTATACTTAAGTATGCGGCGAAATTCCGATCGCCACTTATTTCTCCACGATCATGATCGTGTCAATGGTGGTGAAACTCGTCCACTCACGTAGATATCCCGCCTCATTTTCATAGTCAGGATTCGACTGGTGGTTTGCCCCATTAAATTGTGACATCCTGTTCTGCTTGTTATACAACAAGGTAGGGCAGTAGGAGTAATCGATGCAGACAACACATTTTATAACATCCCTAAACCCTCTCTACCGAGAATGGAATTTTAGAATTTTTAAAAGTCACTGGTACAGTGAATAAGCTATAGTGAAATAAGTCTCTGTACAATGATACGGGATGTTACGATAAATCTCTCAACATCCGATATCTTTTCAAATCTTGTTTGGAATTGCTTGTAGTCTAACGTAAAACTCCTCTTGATACAGCGATATCCTTTACTACGACAAGTTGCTCTATAACGATTTTTTTACAGAGATTTTGAAAGTTTTACAACGACATCTTTTATACAAATACAAATACAAATACAAATACAACACCACAACAGGCAAAATGCCCAACGAGGTGGCTGATAAAAAGATGCCCATAAAAATATGGTTGTCATATGTTTCAAAAATACAGCAACCCAATTAAAAATGCAATTAACACAAGTTATAAACAATATATACACGTGATAAAATATTATACAATGCCCATAAAGCATACTTATGGTTGTCTTATTCTAAGAATGGATAGCTTCCCGATTTACCCCAACATGTTTATCGTATTTCTTTTTAAACGTGTCAATTGTGTTACAATTTACTACCTCCGGGGGTAAGCTATTCCATTTATTAACAACCCTATTGGAGAAAAATTCCCTGCGACACCATAACCTTGCATTGTCCCTCACCAATCGATACTGGTGTCCCCTTGTAAAAGCAGTCGATTGGCGGTGTACTAAAAGTTCATGGTCCATCCTATCCATCCCATTGAAAATTTTGAACACTTCGATCATATCTCCTCGACACCTGCGTTCATCCAATGTAAACATATTCAAAAAATGAAGTCTTTCTTCATAACTCAAGCCCTGTGTGCCAATAAGGACACGCGTAGCTCTTCTCTGCACCCCTTCAACCAAGTCTATGTCCCTCTGTAGGTATGGTCTCCAAAACCTTACAGCATACTCCAGTCCAGGACGAACTAAGCCTCGAAAAAGCGGAAGAATGACTTTAGGAGAACGCGAAGAGACCTTTTTGAAAATGAGACCAAGCATTCTATTCGATTTTTTGACAACCGCTGAACAATGTTCAGAAAACTTAAGTCGCTCGTCAATGAGAATTCCCAAATCGGTGACTCTAGTTGCATCCGGGATAGTGACACCATTCAACTCGTAAGAGAACCGTGGGTTGTTCGAACCAAAATGAGCGACCATGCACTTATCCACGCTAAACGTCATGCTCCATTCATTTGCCCATGCTGCAACCTTGTTTAAGTTGGTCTGGAGCAACTCCCTATCGCTTTCATTCCCGATTACCCCCATTAGCTTCACATCATCTGCGAATTTGCTAGTAATTCCATCGATACCCTGATCGAGTTTATCGATAAAAAGTGAAAAAAGTATGGGGCCAAGGACACTTCCCTGAGGAACTCCACTTGTGACGTCTGTCCAACCAGAGAATTCCCCGTTCACCATAACTCGTTGCGACCTATCTCTTAACCACGATTCTATCCAATTCAGCAAGTTGCCCCCTATTCCAATCTCGTGTAAACGCTTCAAGAGTTTGCCATGTTGGACCCGATCGAATGCCTTCTGGAAATCAAGGTAAACCACGTCGACATTTTTGCTCTTACCCAAAGCCTTAGTCACGTAATCATAGAAGCAAAGGAGGTTAGTTACACATGACTTCCCCTTCCTGAACCCATGCTGATTATCCGACAATACATTATTCTCGTCTATCCACTTCACAAACTGCCTTTTGATGATAATTTCCAAAATTTTCGAGAGGGAGCTCGTCAAACTCACTGGACGATAATTAGACACCACTTCTCTACTACCCTTCTTAAATATAGGAACAACGTTAGCCAGTTTCCAATCTCTCGGGACGATACCCTCAGCAACACTACTCCTGTATATCTGTGCGACTGGCCCCAACAATTCATTAGCACCTTCCCTGAGAACCCTGGGATAGATATCATCTGGTCCTGGTGCTTTGCTTGCACATACATTTCTTAGAAGATTTAGGACCTCCACGTCTTCCACTTGAATATCGTTGAGCGTTTTATTACCCCATGCAACACCCGTATATCGAATATCATTATCTCCATTAAAAACCGACGCGAAAAAGTCATTGAAAGCACTACACATGCCTACATTGCTCTCTACTTTTGAGCCTCCTATCGAGAGGGGGCCAACTGTCCCCTTACATCCATTATTGACGTATCGAAAAAATGATTTTGGGTCAGAGCCAATGTTATCTGCCAACCTAGATTCAACTTGCTTTTTACTATCCCTTATCGCTTTCTTCAACAGTCTTCTTTTATCAGTAAACAATGATAGGTCACCTCGTCCACTTTTATACTCTCTGAATGCTCTTTTCTTTTCAAGATAAAGGTTCCGCACGCTATCCGTGAACCATAGAGGATGTGATGTACAAACACGCTTTTTTCGAACAAAGGGTATGACGTCGTGCAAAACAGAGGACAGCTTCGTACTAAATTCTTCCCATTGACTTACCACCCCTACTGATTCCAACCGGTCTTTGAAAACTTCCGCTAACCTTCTTCGCAAAACATCAAAGTTAGTTCTCCGAAAACAAGGAACCAGTCTTTTGTTATCAACCTTACCCGAGGAAAAGTTACAGTGAAATCTGACGATACGATGATCACTGGAAGAAAACTCTTCCCCCACCGAAACATGTTCAACTAGATCCTCAGAACTAGTAAGAACTAAATCCAAAATAGCAGTACCCCTAGTGGCTTCTGATACATGCTGATACAAAAAATTTTCGAGCACCAACTTAAGAAAGTCTCTTTCATACTGATTTCCAGATGAAAGGTTCTCCCAATCAATACCCGGGTAATTGAAATCCCCTAGTATGAGAACCCTCTTTCGCTTACACATGTAGGAAATTTCCTCATGCATTTTGGCGATATAATTTTGATCCCTATTCGGTGGATTGTAACAAACCCCAACAATAAGCTTATGACGTCTTTTGTTCTCAAGTTCAACCCATATGGTTTCAATATCACTTCTCTGCACGTTACACTCTCTAGCCTTCAAACATGATTTCACGTATATCAACACTCCACCCCCTTTCCTATCAGATCTATTTCTCAAAAAAGTATCGTATCCGGAGATGTGTAAGAAAGATTCATCCCCATCGTTTGCCCAAGATTCTGTAATGGCTATAAGATCCAAGTCCTCCACAACTATCATAGTTTCTAAAAAATCTTTCTTGTTACCCAAGCTCCTGGCATTAATTAACACACATTTTAATTTGCCCGGTGGTTTGTTGTCAATATATATATATATATCGCTCGAAATTCCCTTCAACATATTTTTAAACTCCTCATCAGTTTTTCTCCAAAAAGATAGATATTTTACACTATCTACCCCTTGAAACGATTAAAGAAGTTGCCGTGAAGCGTACCATAGAAACTTCATGTGCGGTAAATCCTTTCAAAGTGTGAAACAACCACTGAATTTAATTAATAAGCTAATCAATTTTCATTCTTAGGTGCCAATAAATGCATAAAAATAAATTTTATGGATCACACTAATTGAATCCAGAAAAGAGATCAACATAAGCATAAATTTTGTGGTGACTGATGATCGCTGCCTCTCATCACAACGCGATAACCTCTTTACAACTATATTTTTTCTTGGTCCGAAGAGTATCGTTATATCGAAGTTCTGCTATATTTTAAAATAAAAACCCAAGAATAATCTCATTTAGATAGAATCGAATTTGTACAGGCAGACGTACCTCTCTTTTGCTAATACTATGTTTACGGAAAACTGGCTGTGTGAATAGATATTGGTGTTCCAGATACTGATGTTCCTAAAACATCAATATCTGGCTCCAAGAAGGGAATATTCTACCTGCTTTCATAGCTTAGAGGTAGAGCACTCGCTCAGCATACGAAATACCAGGATTCGAGTCCCCGTGAGGGCAGAGATGAATTTTCCTTCTCTAAAATATTAATATCTCTTCACAGCCATTTTTTTGTATATATTGTACACAATCTGGTTTATAATCAAAGTTACTTCTTAGACATGAAACCCTCCACTTTAACACAAGCAATGCTCACTTTTGAAAATAAGGCCTTCTAAATTTCTTTTAATTACCGACGAATCATTTCTCTTTCAAACTCCAACGACAAATAATTCACGACATCAATTGGAGTTGTTGAAAATTCAAAATTAGTTGTAACGATTCAGCTATAATGTTTGACTTTGTATCGAATAAACAAACAAAAGTGATTAACAGCGTGCAGGAATAATACGGACAATGTTTATTTCCAGATAATTTCCTTTTCTAATCACGTTTTAATCGCTATTACTTGATTATAATCGTTCGACCTAAAGCGAGAGGCTTCGCTCGTTCTGCAAGAAGATTATTCATGATTTAGCTTATCAGTAAAACACTTAATTGCTGCTAATGAGATCTTTCCCATCGCGGGGAATTCAGAATAACATGAATAATCAACGAATATCATAAAAAAAAACTCCGTTCCAGGTGCAACGATTCCCATTTCACCTGAGTATTGATTTCAAACACTAATGAAGTATGTTGAGATATAATATTTTTTGAAACATCAAAATATGTTATTTTAGACGTTATTTAAATAATGATAAATTTTAAATTTTAATCAAGACACAAAATGTAATTATTCTAATTGTGTACATATAACTTAATTTCATCGAATGAAAAATCTGTTTTCTTAAATGAAATAAGTTCATTTGATTTCTAACAAGTGAACTAAATTGAATATGTACGACGTATTCGTCAAAAAGTAGGGTATCGTTTGTGTATTTAACGGTTCATACTAGCTGAAAACCACTAGAATAAAGCACCAACTTAAAATTTATAAATGGATGAAATTGTATGCTTACGTGAATATTAATTGAAATGATTAAACAGCTTAAGAAAAACTGAAAGACAAAAGAAACAGAAGTTTATTTTAAACACGGGTTTTACTCTTAAAAAGAACAAATATGATCTGAAAATAGCCTGACTTTATTCATGATTTGTTCCAGGATGGACTCATGAAACTTCTAGGGCAGCCACGCATTGAACCTGAAAATTTCATAGCCTTAATTCGTATGTTTTTCTTTCGATTCCGGATTTTTTTAAAACTCTTTCAGTATTAAATTTAACGCTTTTTCCGAAGATAATAAGTGCTTATAGTTTTGAACCATGTTAAGTTTTTTTTTTGTATATTGACTTATATTGGAGTAAAACCATCAGGTTTTGTTTATAGTTGTCATCGTGGTTCTCTTGTTGGTCCATTACCCTAAATTTAATCACATCCTTGTTATGCACACAAATATGTGGTACTTATTATACGCACAAATCACCAGGCATAATGGGGTGACTTTGCCCAACAAGTTTTTATTTTTTTCAATAAAAGGAAGGGTTACCCATTAAACTAAAAACTGGATAAATAATATTTACGAACAATGTAGCAAACACAAAAATGTTCATTTCGACTCAACAAACGGGTCGAATTAAAATTTTTAGTTTAAATTTTGAAACTGGAAGAAGTCATCCCAGTTGACGGTACCATTAAGAATGATACAAATGACACACCATTAAGAATAACAAAATGAATTTGAAATGTCACAAAATAATTCTAAAATATCACTAAATAGTTTAAAGATAACAAAAAATAATTTCAAAATAACCAATAACGAATTTATTCAAAAGTAACGAAAATATTAAAAAATAAACAAATCAATTAAAATTACGCAAAATATTTCAAAAATAACACAAAATAATTAAAAAGTGACACAAAATGATTAAAAAAATTACATGAAATCGTTTAAAAAATCAAATAAAAAAAATCTAAAAAATCAAATGAAACAATTTGAAAAATTACATATACAACATTTAAAAAAATTACATGAAAAATTTGAAAAAAAAAACAAAACATAAAATGATTTCCAAAATATATAAGTTGATTTGGAAAAAGCAAATAAATAGTTTAAAAAAATGAGAGAAGCTTCACAGAGAGAGAAAAAATTCATATTGCAATTTTTTCACTCGAATCACAAATATACAAAATGAATATCCTTATACAGATCTCGTCTAGACAACTCTCATGACTCCCCAATTTACTCATGCAAAAAGTAGCAGAGCCTATAAAGGAAGGATTATATAAATAGCACCAGACCAAGGCAAAAAATTCGTAATGCGAAGCATTTTTCGACCCACATAGTCATTCGATACCCAAAATTCTACATAGTCAGATTATGAATCATACGCAAAGCATTTACGTAATAGAGATTTTTTCATGGGTTTCACTAACAAAGTAAAAGCTAGATCATAAGAAAGTGTGAAACCGCTCTAGCTCAAAGACGCATTAAAAAAAATTGTTGCTTTCAGGCATTTGTCGACGTTTCTAAGAAATAAAGGACACGAAAGATAAGTGAGAAGAAAACATTGATACTATAGAAGGAGGAAAAAAAAAACAAAAAAAAACAGGAATAAAGAAATCCAAAGAAGAAAAGCAAAAGAAAGAGAGTTAAAAGAAGAACAATGATTACATTTCCCATTAGCGAATTTTCGTCGTTTTCACTATAAAACGAAGAAAATTACCAGAAAGTTTGTGTCAGCAAAAAGATTCCGTTTAAACGAAATAATAGGGAGGGAAAAACAGAAAAGAAAAACCTCTCTTTCTTCCGCAAGGAATCTAATGGGTGCGACGTTTTCTGAAAAATAAAATAAAATAAAAAATATCATCCACACACATTTTTTGTCCCATTTACCCTTATCCGGTTATAAATACTGATAAACTTAACCTTTCTTTTTTTTATTTTCTTCATCTTTAATGAAGGTTCTGTTAGCTTCACAATCATGGTAAAAAACATAAATATTCGCAAAAATAATTCGAAATTGTACGTTAAGAATTTTCAGAAGTTACATCTTTTTAATGATATTTCAGAAATTTTTATTTTTTATGTAATATATTAAAGAATTTTAAGCTGTTTATACTTCTTTAATTTTGGTTTAATGACTTCTTTTTTAGATTTATTTTCGGGTTGACTGTCCGAATACAAAAGTGCGCAGATATTATTCTCCAACATATTACTTACAAGCTTAATTGTTTTTGTTTGTGTTCTCTCATTTGTATAACCACTTTATCTGCAATTATTAGGGAATTATTCTCTAAAATCTCAGACAAAATTAAATTTTTTGCAAGTAATCATTAATAAATGTTAAAAAAAACAATTTAAATTCATTATCAGTATATATTTTTTTCATGAAAATATTTTTTTTAAAAACTTTTTTCAGTTGATGAATTTATGCATTTTCTTCATTTTAATATTTTTACTTCTGAATGGATGACGACAATAAATGAAGCATTAATATTAAAGGAACTTATCGAATTATGTTTTTTTTGTTATTGTACAATCAATGTCAAAAAATATCGAAAGATCATGATCCATGAAAATGTGGAAATCGAATGGAACTTGGGAAGTGCGATTGGAGCTTTAATATAATAGGGGGCAAAACAAATTTTTGCAAAAGTGATTCGAGGATGTACTTTAAGCATTATCGAAAATTATATCTTTTAATGATATTTTACAGAATACTTTCTTATGGAATATATTAAAAATTTTAACCTGTTATACTTTAATTTTGGCTTAGCAGTGTTTAGGTTCATTTCTGGGTTGATTATTCGAATACGAAGTATATAGAGATATTCTGTAATATTTACCAGCATAATTGTTTTTGCCTGTGTTCTCCCGTTAGTATAACTACTTTCTCTGCAATCGTTAGAGAAAAATATTACATGAAAACGCAGATATAATAATTTTTTTTGTGCTTCATATTTGCTAAGATGTTGAAAAAATAATTCACCTCCATTATTAGTATGTTTTTGCATTAAAAAATTCATTTCATTTTTCTTTAATGTACATATACATTTTCTTCATTTGAATACTTTTATTGCTTTATCCATGATTATTATGAATTGAGCATTGCCATCAGATAACACGTTTTTTTGTGATGCACAATCGTTGTCAAAAAATAAAGATCATGAACCAAGAGATTGTTGAAATCGGATGCAACTTGCTAAATATGATTGTAGTGTTAATATAACACAAGGCAAACTGAAATTTTCGCAAAAATAATTAGAGATCGTACGTCAACAATTTTCAGAAATAACATGTTTTCAATGATATTTTATAGACATCATATATAACCATAGTATAATAACGATTGAAACAATCAAAAAACATAAAACGTATGATAAATAGGAAATCACGAATGAAAATTTATTTTTCATAATCCAATAAAATCTCCGCCTTAGACATTTTTTTGCAAATTTATTAAATTAATGAAACAAATTAATCTTCAAACATCAAAACTAAAAAATAAAAACCCAAAAAAATTCAGTTTCAAAAGTTTTAATTAATTCATGTCCGACCTACTGATCTCGAAAATTTATACGGATAATTTTCTTGGAAAGTTTTTAGTTAGCGGAAAAAAAAAGTCAAACTAACTAAAACTAGACAGGAAAACAAACATTTTTGGAGCGAACTTTACAATTATTAATCACGTATATAAAGAAAATGTAAGAAAAAAATAACTATTTTTGTAATCCTAATGGGAAGTAATTGAGATAAGCATAATTAATTACCATAACATCACTTTCTGGATTATGCTTAACTAAACTATCGTTCAATGAAAACAGCCATGAAGATTAGGGTATTAGAGTATGGATGGGAAAGAATAAGTAGTAGGAAAAAAAAAACTCTACTTATAGGAAATATTCTTCTTCTTCTACTTTTTTCTTATCTCATAGGTTTACAATCATCTGTTTCTTGGAGGAATGTCCAGCCGATATGTGTGTGTTGGGAAGGTTGTGCAAGAGAGCAAGCTATTAATTGGTGTTGCAAGCAAAAACAGCATAAGAAAAACGAAAGACGAGGGGGTATCTATTCTGTTTTATCATCCTTCTTAATGTAAAGAGAAAAATGCTAATTACCTAAATGCAATAAAATAATACTAATGGCCCAATGATTACCGTGATCGATAATTCAACGAAAATCACGCCCTGGGAAAAATACGCTATATATATTTTTTTTCATTTCTTCTTTTCCTTGTTCCGTTTTCCTGTTTGATTATTCCGCTGGAAGTGAAATAGCGGAAGAACCGATAAGAAAACTTGCTCTGGAATATTTTTATTTTGAGAAAAAAAATGTTATTTAATTTGAATAAAGACGAAATTTTGACGTGATTTTTTCTTTTCTTTAAGAAATGTTTGTTTTAAAATTTTATGGAATATTGAGAAAATAGAGCTCCGATAATAATGAGAAGAGAGAAATAATAAAATAAACGATAATAATGAGATGAGAAAATTCACGTGAAAATTAATTTTTTTTAGGTCACTAATTATATTGCGCTCTAAAGCGTTAAGAATATTGAAGCTAGTGAATTGTGTTCTCAGAATAAAAATTGATCGATTTATTTTTCCATATTTCCAAAAATGTCTACATCTATCAGGAAAATTGTTGTGAAGTAAGCAACACGTTTATGTTCAAGTGTTCAAAATTTTCAGCGGAATGGATAGGATGGGCCATGAACTTTTAGTATACTGCCAATCGACTGCTTTTACAAGGGCACACCAGTATCGATTGGTAAGGGACAATGCGAGGTTATGGTGTCGCAGGGGGAATTTTTCTCTAATAGGGTTGTTAATAAATGGAATAGCTTACTCCCGGAGGTAGTAAATTGTAACACAATTGACACGTTTAAAAAGAAGTATGATAAACATGTTGGGGTAAAATCGAGAAGCTATTCATACTTATAATAAGACAACCATATATTATGGGCATTGTATTGTATTTTGTCATGTGTATATATTGTTTATAATTTTTGTTAATTGCATGTTTTATTGGGTTGCGGTATTTTTGAAATACATGACACCCATATTTTTTTGTTATGGGCATCTTTTTCTCAGCCACCTGGTTGGGCATTTTGCCTGTTGTGGCGTTCGTTGTATTTGTATTGGTATTTACAGCTCTACGATATCGATTCGAATTTATGTATCATATAAAATGCGTGTACAAAAATATTCTCGGCAATTAGGTTTTCTCATTTCGTCATTTATTAAAAGATCGCCTGCCTTTTACATGGCAAAAAAGAAAATTCCTTACGCACATTTTACAATTTTATATATTTTATTAAAAATATTACTTATTCACTTCTTTATTTCAAATATTAACCATATATATTTGATTTCGTATGCTATCCCATGCCAGTACAAAATTTTACACATCTCCGATACTCAATTTTTTACAAATTTTCAAAAGACAAATGCACTAAAAACAGCTTGCGCGCATGATAAAATAACCTGACATCAATGAAATTGAATAAAAATTGATTCAAAATAAAGAAAACTGTTCAATTCATAAAATGACAAAAAACATTTGACATCCATTCATAAATACTTCGGTTATAAAATTTTTAAATTCCTTTTTATAACTTTTACCATTTAAAATTCAAATTTGAATAAAATTCACTCTATTAATTAATCATAACAGTTGTAATTAATAAACAATATAAATAAATAATTCAAATTTTGTTCATTTAAATAGAAGATTTAAAATCTTATTTTGGCATTTAGGAGCAAAAACTTATCAACCATAGCTTTACTGCTCAAGCGATAGTGCTATTTCACACAACTCAAATATGACTGCATCATGAGAAAATGAATGGAACATGATTTCTAGCGTTGACAAGGACATGGCCGTTCATTTTGGTTTAAACAAACATCGTTTCACTTACGAATGGTAAAATTATTTCGGATGCAACTGGGCTCACCGATGTAGGAATTTTCACTGACAAGTGGCACTGGTTTTCTAAACGCGGTTTTTCATTCCGCAATAGTGAAAAAAAAAACAAATACAGTGTAACATGGTAAATTCGAATTCTCTGCAACTTTCACGAACTTCCCTTGGATTTTTCATCTAGTTAAACGTTAAAACGTTTGTTTAATTAGATTTTTTTTATCGAATATTTTGATAATTCGAAGTTGAAGGAAAAAATTCATGACTTTGTATGAGTAAATTCAGTTTGGAAAAATTCTACAAGTCAGAATTTGCTTCTCTCGACCAAGTTGTTCACGACAAATCTAGACAAATAAAAGTTAAAAATTCTGGTGTAATTTTGGCACACTGGGGACGCTACGTTTTTGAACTTGACTTCTGGTTCGAACTGCTATACCAACATTCTGTACACCAAGCAATGTGTAAAAATATATGGAACCAGTAATAAAGATACATCCGGTTTTATGAGAGACCTCTGATAAAAAGAGAGTACATACTTTGTTCTTTGAAAACGCATTCTTTGCATGCTAAAATGTGTGGCAGAATTTTTTACTTTGATTTTGCTTTGGATTTATTGTAACTCAGTTCGAAAAAAATTGCAGTAGTTGATCGAAAACCCGCGGGCAAAAGTTTATGATCTAATATCGTAAAAAAGCTATCCGTGCTTTTTTGAATGAATCTAACAAAAGCGTTTAAATGACGAGTGAACTATTTGAAACATGTATTGTCAATTTATAACCCATTTTAACGTTGTTCAGCTGGAGTGCATCAAGAATGTGTACCTCTTTTTACGAATTATCTTGCTCAACCTATGGATAAATAGGTGCACCATTCAAAACCATTTTGAACTATTTATCTTCATTAAGAATAGAGAAAGTATCGGAAAGGAGAGTGAAAACTTGTAATACGTTAATGGAAGTATATTTCCTTGATAGTGTAAAAAAGATAAACACAAAATTTGAGAAAGTTTCGTAACTGATGATCATGAATTGCTTCCGTAAATCAGGTTTTTATTTACGGATCAATCTTAAATATTTTCATTGTTATCTAATGTGATTATTGATGATTAAGTTGTAAGTATCACTTCAAGATTAAGTCACTTTACGGATCCAGGATAAATTAATTTTATAATTAGAATTTTTTGAAAAATTCGAACTTTTTTTAGTGAAATTGAACTACGAATCAACCAAGTTCTACTGTAGAGTACTAGGGTGGGGGAGGGGGGTTGATTATTATATAAAAAAGATCTCTACGAGTTCTCCTAAAGCAGCGGTCGTCAACCATGGCTCGCGGGCTAAACATTGCGCTTTGATTTTTTTGATGACCAATTTTTAGAAAATACATACTTTTGACATAGAAAAACGGTTAAGTTACAAAAAAAAATTCGTTGAATAACTGCCGTTTTCACTGATATCTGTTTCAGAACTGTGAGATACTTTCCAGATCGATGGAGACAGGCCAACGCTATCTATTGAAGAAGTATAGGTCTCGAGACGTCCCTGAAAAAGGTCATCTCACCTATAGGCATTGAATATATTACAAAAAAGGGTAAAGATACCGCATGAGTCTGCCTGCTATATCAAATGGCTATAGTTCAGATGGCATTATTTAGTGACGTCACAAGCTTCACGCAGGGGCCTTCTGCTATAGATGGTGTTGGTCAGGCTACCTAGATTGCGACGTTAATGGGGCCTCTTCAATATTGAGTTCATAGTGCAAAAAAACCAACTACTCAATTAGAAACCCTACGATTCATTTGTTCATCACGGTTATTTTTTACACACGAGGGCTAATTATACTGGGACCTACAAGTTATTTTCGATTCCGAACGGTGACTTTTTTTACGCACTCCGAGAGAATTGCGCTAACCCCCTCAATTTCACTGAGCATAGCTGTAAAGAGATAACTTCATAAAGCAAAATTATCTTATATAGAGTGTATAAAAGTGCTAAACGTTTTAATTTTTTTATAATAGTTTTTGCACGAATCTGAGAAGAAAGGTTATAAATTATTTGAAGTTTTTTATCATACATAATTTGTGTCCATCCTGAGAACGTATCTTTGTATCTTTGAATGGCCAAGGGAATGGCCACACTTGTAAAAAAAGGTTTTGGATAGTTATTTATTCGAGAGAACTTCTCTCATTTAAGATTAAAGTTCTCGTACTTTTCAATCACTTGATCATTTTTGTCGCAACACAGTCATTTTCTGCACACGAGGGCTAATTAGGCCGAGACCTACAATTTGTTGCTGATTCCGAACGGCACTTTTTTTTATACTCATCGAAAGATTGGTGCAATAATCCCTCGATGTGCGACGCATTGCGTTGGCAATCATTCTGTGGTCATGTCACCGTTTCTGGTGTATTCCTGTGACCAGGACGGACCGGGTATCGAACTCACAACATATCCAATCATTTCTTTTTTATTTTAAGCGAGTATCTTATTGATTTGCTCTACCGTGCCCACCCTATGATTCAACGATTAGAATCATGATTATTTCGAACATTTCCATGATTATTTAAAGCACATGCCAGAATTTTTTCACGGGAGCTCTGATGATGACTATAATAAAAGCTCTTGATTTGTGCATATATCTTCAATAGGATGACAGGCATAGGCGGGGATAGACTTGGAAGTCTGGGGGGGGGGGCACGGCCATTATTGCTGGAGGGGCAAGATGATGCTGTTGTCGATTCATCTATACATATATGCATTAGATCAGTCGACTTCACCTGTGATGCTGGGGGGGGGGCAATGCCCTCCCACGCCCCCCCCCGTATCTCCGCCCATGATGACAGGGCACCCCCAATCAAAAATCTCAATCGGACACGGCATGGGGGGCTCATGTCCCCCTTCCCATCCTGCAGTAGAGTCTCTAAGGTGAAATCTTTGGTGGGCTCAAATGTAAGACACTTCACGGGCACCCTCAATAATGATGTTTTAGTGCGAAAATATAAATTATGAGAATAATATCGGCACTAGGCTGGATCTCTGTGCCCCGCTCCCTTGTATGGGCCATGCGGGCACATTGGGTGAATGGGAGTTCCACGATAAAAGATCATGGTATAAAAGATCTGACACAATAATTTATGACAATAAATATTTATATTAAAGCAGTGACCCTTATGCATGGGGGATGTTGTGGGGGCAGTGCCCCCTCCCGTCCTGTTCAAAAACTGAAAAGAAGTTCGATATTTCGGTAAAAAAATAAAGTAAAAAAAAGTGATAGCGCAATAAAAGGTGCTATTTCGACCAATTTCTGTTACTTTGAATGCTTTTTGGAGGGTGATAACTCAAAATTTCTCGGGAAGAAAATTTTTATGCCCTCCCACGAGCTAAAGGATCCTGCGTACGACCCTGATTAAGAGGTGGTTCCTAAACCGAGTTGGAGTTTCATTCTTACGCCTCACAATGGCTAAATAACAAAATTGCAGGATTTTAGCTCAAAGGGGAAAAGCATTCTTCTTTTGGTACAGAATAAAAAAAATGGAATAATTTTTTTCTTGAACATTTTGAAATCAATTGTGCGGGAAAGGAAACAGAGTTGTAAGAAACTCTTATACACTTACGGCACTAGTCACTAGACAGTAAACTGCCCATGCTGATACACCTGAGTTGTGCTCGGTTTGAAAGAAAGCCATCTCATTGAGCAGTTGAACTGTGGCGTTTGTATTTGCATCAGTATTTGAAATAAAATTTGACGACATCTCTCTCTCTGGTCATATCAAAGAACTGATGAGGCATAAAAGAAATCACAAATTGAAAGGAATCCTATAAATTCAATCCTATAAACAAAAATTACTCACCATGGACTGAAAAAAATGCAAATACTGAGGAGCTTAATTGACATTTCATTAGTTCGGAAACTTTTTTACTGACAAATGAACGTGTTCATCTTGCATTACGAGTCTTCAAACTTCCGAACGTTAGGTATTTCAAGCAGTCGGCAATATTGCTCAAGAACTTATGAACTTGGTAACGTACGTGCTTAATTACCGACGACTGCGCATCGTCATAAAGGTCATTTCCAGCAGTATGGTGAGCAAACTCATGCGAACCAGAACGCTATAGTCCAATGTAAAGCACCAAACTAACTAAACTAGCAAAGTCTACGTGTGATATCATTAAAGGAAATAAATGGAGCTTATAAAGTTTAAATCCGAGCTTTTAGTTGTTGACTGTAGAAATTTGTTGGCTGGATTTCACATCGAACGAAACACGTAAACATACTTTCATCAGGGAAGGATTTTATAGTTCGCAAAATATGCAGATGTATGAATATATATTATTAGAAATCTAGACATGTTACATTTCATACACCTAGTTGTGGAGTATATCAATTAAAAGCGTATATGAGACTCACATTTCGAGTACTTTAATTTGAATTCCGGTCTGCGAGTTTTCTTCTTAGTTCCATCCTGAATGTGGAGTAATGTTATGATTTTTATCGCAGAATAAATCACGAGATATGACTCGTGATTCACCACGCTTATGAAAATTGGAAGGGTTTATTTTAGGAGTTTTGGCTGTACTGCGTTGAACCTCGTTAAACCCAATATGGAGATACTAGAAATTTGTAGCTTGAGTTAGAAAGACGACCAAATATTCAGAAACATATACGGAAGAAAAATCATTTGAAACTTCCAAGAGCGTCAAGGTTAAAATTACATATTCCGCTGCTAAAATTGCTAAAATTTTCAACTGCTAAACTGCATTTACCCTGCTAAAATTTTCAATCTATTTCCAGAAAAACGTTGAAAAAAAAGAGAGAAAAAGGTCATTCAATTAAAAGTTATAAAAATATTAAATGTAATGATGTGATGATTTAAGGGGTCTCACCTTTAACATAGTGAAAAACTACGCTCAGGTAAAAATATCATTAAAAAAATACTACTAATATATACAACCATTGATTTATTTTAAATTTTTTCTCATATGCCTATGTCGATATAGCGTTTTATATATCACTAATAATTAACATTTTGCAAAATGTAAAAAAAATGAATTAAAAACAGCTTGTGCGCATGATAAAATAGTATGACATCAATGTAATTGAATAATTACAATTGATTCAAAAAACTGTTCAGTTCGTAAATGATGCAATAAGTTAAGATTTTATTGGCTCAATCTTATTTAGAATTAAATTTTAAATTTAAATTTTTTTGAATTTCAAAATTTGAAGAAAATCTGGTCAATGAAATCTCAACTTTTGGCTTTCATTTCATGAACTGAACAGTTTCCTTTACATTTGAATCAACTTTTATTCAGTTATATTGATGTCCTGGTATTTTGTCATGCGCGCAAACTTTTTCCAATGAATTTTTTGTGTAAATATTATATTGTACAATAAAAAATTAAATATTACAGATATATAAAACTTTATACCGACAAAGGCATATGCAATCGAAAATATGTGTAAAAAATTTAAAATAAATCAATGTTTTTACATGTATACTATTTCTAAAATGATATTTCTACTAAAGCATAGTGTTTCACTATGTAAATGGTATGAGACCCCTTAAATTAATTTCGTTTTCCGGGCGATTAACGGATGCTGTCCCGAAAATTTTATCTACAGATTGAACTAAAATCCAAGATATAATAAAATCTTTTATTCACCGAGGGAAAGTATAATTATGTAAATTTTCGAAATAACGACAAACCCATAATGCTTATTTTACATATCAATAGCTACGAAAACAACTCAGATTTTTTCCATCTTAACAATAAGTTGAATTTTAGAGACAAATTATTTTTTTCCACCCGGTTATCTAAAGAAATTTAAAAAAGGATGCAGATATTTCAAACATTAACAGCTACAAAAAAAATTATTTTCTGAAAATTGGGGAGTATATTTGCTCATATATATATATATAGCGTTAAGATGTATTTTTGGTGAATGGATGAATGAAGAGTATATGTTATTCGACAGATTATGAATGCACGAGTGGAGTGAAATACACGCTTTCATTTTGATAACGAGGGAGAAAATTGGTGGCTCAAGAAAAATATTGAAATTAAAATTTAAATAAATAATTAAAAATAAATAATTAAAAATAAATAATTAAAAATAAATAATTAAAAATAAATAATTAAAAATAAATAATTAAAAATAAATAAATAAAAATAAATAATTAAAAAATAATGAAAAATTATTAATTAATAATAAATAATAAATCATTAATAATAAATAACTAATGATGAATAATTAATAATAAATAATTTGTAATAAATAATAAAACAAGAAAGTAAAAAAAAATTGTTGTTACATACCGCTGGACAAAGGAAATTTATTTACAATAAAAGATATTACATCGAAAACTTTACATCGCTGGTGCAACAGTGCCTACATCACCCCACACGGCATGCGCCATGACTACTTCTGTGTTCGAAAAACTCTCGAACTCTCCTTGCCACAAAAGCGGATCTCGGGTGCCACCTGTAGTTGAGGAACAGTGGGGTCTTGACCGTTACAAAATTTGTTTTCTCAGTTGATTTTGTATTTACTCGTAAAACCAAAAACATTACTGCAAGTGCATGTAATTGATTTTAAAAATTATTTTACTGAAATATTATTGTTCTCTATAATAATTCAAATTTTCATCGCATGTTGTTTGGAGCTGTCGTTTGCATAACATACGGAGTTGTCAACACGTTTTTACGAACACCCACAGAAAAAAATGACTCTGCATATGAAACATAATGCATAGAAATTCAAAATGTGAAAAATCCTTATTCATTGAGATGTATTTTCAATAAATAATTACTAATTGCGCATGCGCGAAAAATATAAATTTAATTGTTTCATAATTTGATTGCCAGATACCTATATAGTGCACCTTACATAAATATTCCACACGAAATTGCAGACAATAATCGAAATATGAACTTATGGAAAACCACGTATCATTCAACTACTTTCAGCAAGTTTCGAAATTAATGCTCCCTGTATCACCGATATCATTCTGAATTTTCACGGCATTCGAAAATAACATAGATTTTTTTCCTTTTAATGATCAGTTGAATTTTAGATGCTGAAATTATTTTTTTAATCATGTTACGTAAAGAATTTTCGAAATGGATGCAAAATACTTAAAACATTAACAATTATAAAAAACAAGTATTTCCTGAAAACTGATGAATATGTTTGCCTGTATATACGGAGTTAAGATGTTTTTACGGTGAATGGATGAATGAAATATATGTTACTCGACAGATTATGAATGCACGAGAGGAACGAAATACACGCTTTCATTTTGATCACGAGGGAGAAAATTGGTGGTTCAAGAATAATGACATTAAAAAAATATCTTATAAGTAATAAATAATGAAACAAGAAAGTAAGAAAAACGATTTTTTTTTCTCAGACAATTTTGTATTTACTCTTGGAACCAAAAAAATTACTGGAAGAAGGTGCATGCAATTAACGGACCTATAAATTTTTCCATGTCTTCATTAGAAGAAGAAAAATATTTTTTGTAAGAATTTTTTTTAGTTTCTTTTTTCCCCCTTTAAAGGCCATAAAAGTTTGAAATTCCCATTTTCGCAGAACTTTCCAAGGGGAAGTTAAAAGTATATCACTATTAATGGAGAAAAAAATAGGTAAAAGTAGTAGAATGAAAAAAAAGTGTGATGAATTTATAATATGTGTCAATTAATAGTTTCATGTAACGCTTCGAAAATATATAATCCGAAAATGATTATATTTCCCGATTATGATTAATAATAATAATGCTAATAATGATTATACAGTGGAACCTCTTCTAAGGACACCTCGCGTGAATGACCACTTTTCAGATCCCGGGTCCCTTGGAATAGGACTCAAATGTATTTCACTCTCCATAAGCGGACACTGTATAGCAGTAAGTAAAATCAGGCAAATTACAATATTCTTCCAAACTATAATTTATTAGTTTTGAGTCAGAAACTGATAACAGAGAATTTATCATATTCGACTAAGATTAGGTTTGATATTAAGATCTCGTAGATATGATAAATCACCGATAAATTAATTCATTATCTGAACATAACGTTGATCTAGGATAGTGAATTCGAATGGTAATGTTGGTTTTGTTTGTTGATACGTGTGAAGAATGTCAACATTACAAGACTGATAATGTTGTGAATGTTTTCATCTCTTTTTACACTTGTTTTGTTCAATTTAATTTTTATTGCAAAATACATGAGTGCACGTAGCATGTACGGATAAAATAGTTAATTGGTTTGATGAAGAAAAGAAAGGTTATTCATTTTTCAATATTTATCAGACTATGATTCCCGACCAGCCCAGTATATGATTACATTTTGATCCCAGTTGCGGTATATGAGATCTCTTGACTACACCGGACTGCTAAATAGTACGACCGTGAAAATGTATCAAAATACGTATTAGACAATTGAATCAAAATTTGTATTAGACAATTGAATCAAAATTTGTATTAGACAATTGAATCAAAATTTGTATTAGACAATTGAATCAAAATTTGTATTAGACAATTGAATCAAAATTTGTATTAGACAATTGAATCAAAATTTGTATTAGACAATTGAATCAAAATTTGTATTAGACAATTGAATCAAAATTTGTATTAGACAATTGAATCAAAATTTGTATTAGACAATTGAATCAAAATTTGTATTAGACAATTGAATCAAAATTTGTATTAGACAATTGAATCAAAATTTGTATTAGACAATTGAATCAAAATTTGTATTAGACAATTGAATCAAAATTTGTATTAGACAATTGAATCAAAATTTGTATTAGACAATTGAATCAAAATTTGTATTAACATTTGCTGCCAAAAAAAAGCATTTCTGGGTAAAAAAAAGAATTTCACACAAGTGTGTAGGAACACTTGACATCATCACAGATGACACAAAGGACAATATTTTAAAAAACGAAAGTTTCTAAATTTTTCTTAATGCACACGCCGGACATGCGGTCGAAAATAATACATGCCCGGTCGAAATAGTTACCTGCTCCAGGTATTGTTGGGCAATAAACTTTTCAAATAAGACTTATTCATTATTTGACGCTTGACCATATTTGCGAGGTGACCATGAAAAAGGATTTCACTGTGTTTGTTTTAATGCCGATTCGAAAATTATTTCTCCCATTATTAATTTTCTCCCATAATTATTCCTCTAATTTGTTTAATGATGTTTCTCTATAGACGAAGTTTTTTACCATGTTAAGAGATAGGGAAGCCCTTAATACAACGACTAGAAATATGTTGGGTCATACCTATCACAATTTAATGAAAGAAATAATATTTAACGTGTATTATTCTTTGTAACATCTACAGAAGTATGATTGAGGGGCGGGTTGAGAGCAGATGTACCTGAAAATCTTCTACATGCCTGTTTTTTGTCACAAATTTTTTTTCTATTTCTTACACTCAATGTGTATTTAGAAAAATAAATTCATTTCTAACGATTTTTCAAAAGTTATCTTAATTATCTCCTCAGGTAAAACATGCTCTCTCGATAATATTTAAAGTGTCATGTGTCCAAGGCAACTTGGCTTTAACAACTCCAAGGCTGAAGTTGGTTTTCTGTGGTTCCCAACTTCAAGGCGCAAATGCGAGCCGATCTCCCCGTTAAAAAGTCTCGCCACAGAGAGCAACAGTCCTACAACGGTAAATCATTCAACCATAACACTTCACTTATAGTTAGAAAAACTGGGGGCAGATGACAGTACTACACATAACAAGCATTACACAGAAACAAACTTTACGTCAGGTTGCACTACACGTACACGCACATTCCCGCATGTACCGATTCGTTGGGGGGGGGTTCCGCGGGGGGGGTGCATGTGTGGTATAGCAGTAGTAGGTAGGGGCTCGGGGATCCATGATGTTCTTAAGTCAGCCACCTTGTTGGGCAATTTGCCTGTTGTGGCGTTGTATTTGTATTTGTATGTATTTGTATGTGTGAACTGCAAAATCATTTGTTCAAAGAAGAAATTTCAAGCTTTCTCTTGATTTAAGAATTTTATTGCAAAATATTTATTTTTTTCCCAGCATTTTACTGATATAACAATTATATAAAAAAAATTTAGATTTAGATGGAAAAACATCAGCAGCTGTTGTAAACAAAAGCAAGAATGTTATGAGATGAAAATAAAAAAAAATAATTTGAAACATTTTCACCGAAAAAATTGATTATTTCTTTTTCAAACTTTCAAGAGAAGAAATAATAATTTAATTGGAGTCTTTAATTGCTTTCTACTGAAAACGGAAAGAAAAACATACGATGTTTATATAAATTATTCTAACCGTGATTAAAATCTTGTAAGGTTTAAAATAAGTGTGAGAATATGGAAATTTAGACGAAGTTTTTTTTCCGTATTCGCTAATGAATCTCTCGAAGGGCGGCAATAAAGCTAGATTTTATATACAGGAAAGGCATTTTTCGATACCTCCTTTCGAAACAAACGCTAATTCCTAATCTTTTGAACAGAATAATTTTGAAACAAAATGAATGTTTGATTCATTTTTACACTGGCAATAATTATAGATTAATTTTTTGCTACTCTTATCAACACAATTTCGTCTCATTATTCTAAGAAAACTAAAATTCATTAATTTCACTTCGATGTTTTGCAGCGATACGTTTGAAGCATATTAAATACCGATAAAATAATTTTTGACAGTGAATTAATTTAATCAATTCATTCACACGGTTTCCTTTTTTGTTTGTATGTGACACGTCACGTACTATCTTCTATTTTTCTAACCTTCTCATCTTGAACAGATACTGTTGAACAACTCAGATGATATTTAAAATACACCATATTACCCAACTCATCATTTAAAAAAAAAATATCGTCCATGCCATAGAAATGACAACAAAATATTTTCTTTCCAATAAAGGAAAGAATTGATACAATAGGGGTTTTTGACACATATTTGCCATGCATATTCAAATATAAACGGGATCTAGAGGGTTAAGGAATAGAGAGGAGCTGTTTTTTTTCAGTTTTTCTCAACAATTAATCCCTTTAAACCATATCTTTACACAACATCATTATAATATAATTATTTAAGGATTATTTTAGAAAAACATACATTTCTCTTCAAATCACTCCCAAAAAAGATACATATATAATACGCAACGGTTTGTAACAAATTAATGAGAAATTCAGATGTATATTCAATGTATAATCTGCGGATTATAAGCAAGATATTACGGTGTTTCGCATTCATTGATGGCAAATACGAGTCACCACCAACAGCAAATATGAGTCAAGATATAAAGAGTTCTTCTCGATATAATTTACAAATTCACTAACTACAAGTTGTTTTCGAAAATCTTCTTAGATGTGGAGGAAGTAATATTCCTACGAAACCCATCGCTATGAATAAATAATTTCGCCAATTTAACAAACTATCCGTTAATATGTTTCAAGAGTTTTACCCTATAATTCCTTAATTCCATTAGAAAAGTAATCCTCATACTTTTCTGAACTTAACTAATTTATCCTCTTAAATTTGGGAATAGTAATTGTTGAATTCATTCATTTTCAAAGAAGTTAACTGTGTAATTTTTTAATGAAACACAGCGTCGAGGAATGTATATGACACGAAAGAAACTAGTTCCTATATGTGTAACTAAAACAAAAAATTAATTTTTTTAATTGTTCTACAGCAAACGTGAAGAAAAATAATATAGATTTGTAATTCGTTATGCTTGGATATAATCACATATTAGAAGTTCATACTTTTTCTTACATTGAATAAAATAAATAATTCATGCATCGCATGTTACATATCATGTAGATCATATATACCATCACATTCATTTCTCTGACGTAAGGGGGACTAATTTAATACAGTACCAATGTTCTCTTGATCCGCTGGTCCGCGGACAGGTTCTGGTCAACAGAAATTTCCTGCAGGTTCGCAAACCATTTCACCACATAATTTTAGAGTTCATTAAATGTTATACCGTCTGTATCTGGTTTTGATATGCATCTATCTATCTATCTATATAGATCTAGTGGTCGGCTGAAGTTGGTTTTCTGTGCTTCCCAACTTCAAGCAAATGCGAGCTGATCTCCCCGTTAAAAAGTCTCGCCAGAGAGAGCAACAGTCCTATAACGATAAATCATTCAATCATAACACTTCACTCATAGTTAGAAAAAAACTGGTGGCAGATGGCAGCACTACACATAACAAGCATTACAGAGAAACAAAAAAAACTTCACGTCAGGTTTCACTACACGTACACGCACATTCCCGCATGTACCGATTCGTTGGGGGTGTGGGCGGGGTGCATGTGTGGTGTAGCAGTAGTAGGTAGGGCCTCCAAAAAATGGCTCGGGGATCCATGATGTTCTTAAGTCAGCCACCTCGTTGGGCAATTTGCCTGTTGTGGTGGTGTTGTATTTGTATTTGTATACGTATGTGTATATATATATATATATATATGCATATCAGGATCGAGATATATGCATATCAAAACCAGATAGAGACGGTATAACATTTAATGAACTCGAATTATTTTTCATATTTCTTTACTGTATTATAAGAACCCAGTATTTCACTTTCGCATTGGCGTATTGTATAATTGTAAGAGCAAAAGCCCGCCTTAAATCGCTATCTGTTATTTACGAATGTTATTACCCATCGTGTCGGTAAGTTTGATAAATTTTACTACCTTTATCACTTTTGCCGGTGATTATGCATAATTCCCAAATGTATCAAATCCTTCAATTTTTATGAATTTTTATGAACTATATGATTATTATTATGAACTATATGATTATTATTATGAACTATATGATTATTATTATGAACTATATGATTATTATTATGAACTATATGATTATTATTATGAACTATATGATTATTATTATGAACTATATGATTATTATTATGAACTACTTTTATGAACTGTACATGAATTTATGGGACACCCTTTATATAACTGCGTGTATAGTTGGTTTATTAAGAAATTTATTTGTATTTATCACACATGATTTTAAATTAATTAAAATTAATATTCCAAGTACTATAATCTTATAATCGACATAATTTAAATTTATTGGTTCCCTAAAAATCAATTATTTTCAAAAACTACTTGTTATACATTCTCAAACATAAAATCATTTGATTACATTCTCATCTGTTCCATTCGATTTTATTCTAAATCCATTCACAACATTACAATAAACTCGAAAAAAGTCTAGAAAAAACGCATCTTTTATTTTACTCTAAGAATTCAATCTTCATTTGTGTTTTGTTTTTGGTATTTTTTGTTCCTGTCCAAAGAAAAGAATGTGGGTGACAATGGACTTGGACGCACACAAAAAAAAATAAAAAATAAAAGTGAAATAAAACTAAAATAAACAGTAAAAAAAGTGGAAGAAAGAATTTCTTGAGTTTAAGTAATTTAAAAACAAACAATAAGTAAAGAATTTTTTTCAAGACATTTGTTTTCTTTCGATACCATCCAGATGAAGATGAACCTCTTTGGAAATTCTTCTCGATCGCAAATCTTGGGAATTCAAAATGAATACAATTAATGGCGAGAAATTTTTTTTCACTTCCCAAGAATTCCTTTTTTTTCAAGAATTAATGTTTTTATATCTTAAAAAACTACTTAATTTTTTTTTCTTTTTTTTTGTCCTTATTTCTAGCACTTTTATTTCTTCCAAATTCTGACGCTGGTATTTACAAAAGCAGAAGAAATTCGATTCCTTGGTTATTTTTTTTCTTCACATTTCTCTTTTATTTGTCTTCAGATATAATTTCCGGAGGGACAACGCCATCTTTTTTTTTCATTCTTATTTTATTTTTTTTGGTCACTTTAACTGAAACGCAATGGTTTGAAACAAATACTGCAATTTTAGGAATGTGGCGGAAAGAAAAATACTTTTTTCCTCTTGGAAATTTAATTATAATTTTATTAAGTATATATCAAGGACTTAATTCATCTTTTATTAATTGCGGGAAAAGTAAATTATCTTTTTCAGGATTTTACTTTTTATCTTTTCGATTAATTGAAGTTCAGACCATTTCGTTCAGGATCTTGATAATTATTAAATACCGTATTTACTCGCATTTAGGATGATCTCGCGACGAGGTATGATTTTAGAGATCAAAATAAGGAAAACTAGGTTTATTAATCAAGACGACATAAATGCAGGGTGACGTAAGTCCGTGTATTATTATAGGGCAGCGTTTCTGGATCCAAGGAGCAGCAAAATGTCTGAAACAATTTTACGGACCACTTCTGCCTCGTATTATGGGACATTCCTGAAATTTTAGTCGTACAGATTATTTATTATACATTTTACCCTTTTTTTTTCAACGACGCTTTTATTTAAATTTGTAAATTTACTAATTGTGAATACACAGCATTTTCAACAAACAAAAAACAAACAGTATGTACAAATACGTGAAATGAATACCCATATACTTTGCCCTAATTATCATAATTAGGGCAAAGGATATGGGTATTCATTTCACGTATTTGTCAGGTTCAACGTTTTTCCGCAGTTTTTATAAAATCAATTAATTAAAGTTATATAGTGATTGTGCACCTACTTCCAGCAATATTTTTAAAATTAAAATTGGTTATTTCCCGCAGGGTCGTAACTAGAGAGGGGCGGGAGCAATCGACCCGGGCGGCAGTGCTACGTGGGAACAAAGAACACCATTATAAAATACAAAATTGTCGAATTTTAAAGTTGCGGGTGCGGCAAAAATCCTAGTTACGGCCCTGATTTCCCGTATTTTATTGTATTTAAGATCCCAGTTTATATATATATATATATAAACACACCCACACAGTATTTTTCTCAATGAAATATTGCCATCTGTGATGACCACACGCATTTGAATATTTTTTTTGTGAAATATGTTATCTTTAGTGATTTGTAGCAGCCCTTCATGTCCCGACGTTTCAGTGATTGTAATTGGAAAATCGCATTTGAGGCAATAAATTGCATTTTTTGGCAAAATTTAGTGATATCCCGTACTTACGATCGCAATGTCCCGCAACTTTCTCAATGATGTATACTGAATCTGAGTATGAAGGTATATTTTTGGTTGAGCCCATATGCACATTAATGTTGACTGCGGACCAATCATGCCAGCATCGCGGACCACTGGTTGAAAAAGCCTATACAATAGGGGATTTCTGAATAAATTTTGGGGAAGCTCGATATAGTATTACAAAATACTGTGGGTGCTCGAGTACTTACTATGTCCCCCCAACCCCCGGCTCTGATGACACTGTTGGGATCCCAGTGTCAGACCGAGAGGCCCTCCAAAAGTAATGAAAACTTTCACCAGTTCTGAAATTGTTTTTCATAAATTCTGGAATTGCTTCTCTAATGAGTTTTCTGTTGTTGTATTCATCAATCTCTATTACGGTTAGATAATAGAGATTGATTCTATTCAGTTATTTTACTCTGCGAGTTTGACTTTAATTTTTCCATCAATATTAAATGATTTTCAATAAATCTCGAATTATTTTCAATCCGCCAAAATTATCATTAATTCTGGAGTTATTTCTTTATTACCTTTTTTTCTTTGGTTTTGTCTTTTGTCTTTCATTGACAAATTTTGTTTAGATATTTCGATTGCTCAGATGACTTTGATTTTTGAAGCAGTGAAAATCGAATCAAAATCTCTTCTTATACGCGAGTAATTAGGGTAATGGTTTTTTTTTGTGCAATGTATTGTGAAATACCCGTAATTCGACTGTTGAGAGCACGTCAAATTATATGTAGTGAATATCTTATACAGAGATATTCGAATTCGAAAGACGTAGGAAATTTGGGAAAGAACAGCGTTAAATGCGGAAAAACCGTTTCTACAGTTATAGTCGTTAGACATTGGAGCTTAATTATCTTTAACTTGCACAAAATTTATTCAGTTACTATCAGTATCTCGAGAAATCTTTCTTTCAATGCTACCTGTAAGTATCTTTCGGTGATAATGAGAGACTTTAATTTTACAAACTGATACCTTTTTACTAATTACGAATTCACGAAAATTGATTCTGCTGAACTACTGTGAAATTATTTGCTGTTTCCTAGTAGAAGAAAATAAGTCACAATATGGAATTTCAGAAAAACAAAACAATTCTATATAAAATAAAATAATACAAATTCCTAATTATAATGATTACATTAATTTTTCTTAATTCAATAACATTTTTGCATATTTACTCCAATAATTAAGAGAAAAAATGAGCAACTGATGTCGACAAAATGGGGATGAGAAGAGTAAGAGGAAGGTGATAAATTCATTCTGTTTAACAAAAGAATATCAACTGTAAACTTCGTGACATTGAGAAATGTGACACTGACAAGAAAATTAAGAATGGAGAGAAGCTCCTGATTAATTGTGTCGTAACAAAAGCCGACATTTTGCGTAGAAAATTCTTCTGAGCCATCTGATGACATCGGCGCAATAATTTGCTAGCCTTTTCTCTTTCATCATTGCTTATCTCTTTTTCTTTCCTTTTCATCTCCCGACTTTGTTTTGGCGAAGAGCAATAGAGTAGAAAACATTATATTTTGTCAAGGCAAACAAATGCTTCCCGAATGTCATTGTCTGGAATATTCCGGAACAAAAATACAAAAATTTGCATACTTTACTGGCCAGATTATGAAACCCGCACAGAATAAAAATTTATCTAACGCGTGTGAATGATGATGATTCATTGATCTCTTAACCGAACTTTATAAGTATTCTTCCTCTCAAACACAAGAAAAAATTTCTGGAAATTTACAAGGAAAATATTAGGAATCTATCTTTGAAGTCATAAAATATGTCGGATAACATTTTGTTTCCATTAAAAAAATGCTGTTCTCGAATTTCGGAATTTATTGTAAAAATTTACAAAGTAACGAAACTGATAACAAACTGAATTTATTACTTGAGAACTATTTTTATCCTGAATATAAAACATTTTGGTTGATGGCAGTCATAGCTTAAAGATTCTTAGGAAATCTAGGCGCATTAGAGGGCAGTAATTGTCTATAACCAGTTACACTAATCAGACTTAAGGGGTGTCAAAGCAGTTAACATAGTGAAAAACTATGCTCTAGTAGGAATATCATTAAAAATACTACTTAACCATTGATTTATTTTTTTCACACATATTTTTGATTATGTATATATATTATATCCACCATCTTATGTCAGTATATGTTGGAGATCTAAAAAGTGGCTGGAATCAACTGGATAAAAAATTAGTAACTTGTTTGCAGTTACGGATTGCAAAGATAGAAAAAATGTTGGCAGATGGCAGCACTACGCATAACAAACATTACATAGAAACAAACTTCAAGTTAGGCTCAAAACCGTTCACACACATTCCCGCTGTACCAATTCATTAGATATTTCGTAGCGGAATGTGTACGAGGTGCATGTACGGTTGAGTAGGAATAATAGTCAACTGGATGGCAAAACATCAGGCAGAGTAAAATGGAAAAAATTTAGAAGAGACTTCCATCCAATTGATTGACAATAATTGTTGATGATAGTGATGTCAGTTTAAAGCTTTATGTACCTTTAATACCCAATGTTTTGCAAATTAAAAAAAAAGGGCATTAAAAACAGCTTGTGCGCATGATAATATTGCAAGGCATCAAAGTAACTGAATAAAAATTGATTCAAAATAAATGTTCAAGTCATCAGATTAAGCAAAAGTTTGAGATTTCACTCACTCAATCTCATTCAAAATTAAATTTCAAATTTTCAAATTAAAAAAACTAAAATAAACATTTAATTTCAAATAAGGTTGTCAATGTGAAATCTCAATCTTTTGCTTCATTTCATGAGCGTTTCCTTTATTCCATGAATCAATTTTTATTCAATTATATTGATGTCATGCTATTTTATCATGTGCGCAAGCTGTTTTTAATGCCTGTTTTTTAATTTCCTAAACATTAACTACTACAGATGTATAAAACTTATATATACAATCAAAAATACCGTACCGAAAGAATTATAAGTAAAAAGTAGTTAAGTAGTATTTTTAATAATATTTCTATTAGATCATAGTTTTTCACTATGTTAAAAGGCCTGAGACACCATGAGAGTTTGTAATCCTTTATAATAAATTACACTAATCAGGCTGAATAACTTGACTTAAGGTCTATTCACACACATCAAGCAGTCTCCGTATCATTCTTAGTTCAGACGCTGATGCACCCGACTAGTTTCAGTAAGGCCTATTAACACACGTCAGTTCAGTTTCAGTCAGGTTCCAGGATTCATCAAGATAATGATGTTTTCAAATGTTCCCAGGAGTAGACTTTCTGCAGCGTGAAAATGCTGATTGGTTGAAAACTTGAAATTCAGGTCTCTTTGACCAATCAGAGTTTTCACGCTGGACGCACTGTAGAAGTGTGTCTACATGTTTCTAGGAAAACTCGGCTTTACGGAAGAGAAAATAAAGCAGGAAAGGTTATGATCCAGACATTTAAAAGTAAACCCAAATGCCAATAAAATAAAAATTAATAAATTTAATAAAAATTTCTATTTTTTGAAGAATTTTAATTCCTGCACTCGGAAACCAGAGTATGTTGAATAAAATAATAAATTACGATCAGATACATTCTACAAACTTAATTTCAACATATATTTAGCTTATGACAAATAAGACAGAAAACAGCGATTGGCTACAGAAGATGCAATTAAAAAATTATGATCCCGCAACAGTTTTTTGCCCAATTTCTCAATAAAAATTTCTATGGTTGATTGGACCTCTTGAGTCAAAATTAATAAGTTCAGTTTGAAATGAATATGTCTACGGAGTGAAAAGGGTGGCCTATCTGTTAAAAGAATTTATTTCTTTATTCTGTGTGTGTGTGAGTGTGCCTCTTTTTATATCTTTATTTATTTGTACACAATTTATTCCCATTGAGTTGGTTTTCGTTTAAGTTTTTATTCCGACAAATCATGGAATTCAATACTAACTAAAGACAAAAAATTCCACTTTTAAAAACGGTGAAAATAGCAAATGGTGCCTTCTTATGTGCTTGTCTGAAAGCGTAAAAATGATAAGAAATACGACGGGATGGAGACCCACAATTACTTAAACGTACATGCAACTCGCGGACATTCCCCTAATTTCCAACTCGCGGACATTCTTCGGACATGCCGGAACGTGTATTCTGAGTGTGTGTATGGGTTGTCTTAATGTATTTATGCTCTCAGAGTTACGGATGCTTCATGTTTTACAGATGCCAAGATCTGTCAGCATTTTTTTGGAAGGTAAAAGGGGAGATATGCCTGAATTTTCGTTTTGCGTAAGCATCGTGGTGGAGGCCTGCCTGCTCACTGCAGAGAAAATTTACAATGAAAGACCAGCATACATTCGCTTCCCTGAATTTAAAAATTACAGAAAAACAAATTCGGTGGTCTACCACTGTGCCATAAACTGGGTTCGGTGCCTGGATCCTCGCGACGGGAATCCTAGACGATGCCCAGACGATTGCGCAGCAACATTTCGATAATTGACAGTAATTTTCATTGAGGTCTGAAGAAATTGGCTTTTACATGTGGAACTTCTCATACCGGTAACGTGCCGTTAACGGACACATTTCGAATTCCGACAATGAACATCAATATGTTTTACTACCTATGAACGGAGATTCCCGGTTAGCGGATAAAATTTTCGGTCCCACAGCTGTCCGTTATCAGACCTAATATGTGTACATTCATCTTAACTAAACCCCGTAACTTCTCCAACTCCCAATCCCATCTCGTCAGTAATCGCCACAAAATTTGTTAATCGCGGCAGTACCCAATTGTGCGGAGAAAGTATGTTTTTTTTTGACACAAAATAAAGTGTTCCAGACTCTGCCACGAAGCTGGGCTGGAAGAGGTCTCGGCAACTGGATAAGTCCAGTGGCAAAGTTCTGGGTTCTGGTGTTCATTCATTCATTGTCCGTTATCAGAGGTTCCACTGTGTACGTGAAAACAGTGTAAGTACGTGGGATTCTTTATCATGATCGATATTTTGAAATCTACTCGATGATAAATTTCACTCCATTATCGACAGCTACTAACAGTGCTGTATAACAGTGCAGCACTGATAAGCTCTACTTTTGTTTCAAGGTTTGTAATTTTGAACTTAAAATGTGTATTTGCATTCGTTTCGCACATTACATCCTCTCAGCGACCTATCTTCAGAAAAACCAGTGTTCCCTTAACTAATTTACGCACATATAAACTTTAGTTCTAGTCCAGAGATTGCACAACAAAACGTGAAATCAATGGTGCTAATCACTGAATAATAGTGTTCATCTCAGTTGTCTGTGAATATCTCTTGAGAATGGAATAAAGCATCCATCCTTAGTGGTTTAAGAGTGAACCATGGCACCATGCCCAACCCTCCAAAGGATAGAAGAGCTGGCAAAGATTCCGCATAGAGGTTCCGGGACTAAAAATTAAATTTTATTATTCCTTAAAACTAGATGATTTACAAAAATTAAATTGATAGCTCATGTTCTGAAATGATTGAAATTTTTGTTTCGTAAATTAAGTTTAGAATGGGAAAACATCGGGTTTAATAATTAAAACTGGAACTGAGAACATCGGTTTTATTATTTAGAAAAAAACTTTTTTCTCACATGAAAGCATTTGATATTTTCCCACCTGAAAGTGCTCGATTCCGAAACTTGCGAAACAAAAACTTTATTTATTTCAACAATTATGTCATAAATTTAATTTTTTTAAATGCTCTATTTTAACACTACGTTCTATTTATACTATTACTCACGAGTTTAATGGTGTCACTATCCCGGATGCAACTAGGGTCACCGATTTGGGAATTCTCATTGACGAGCAACTCAGGATTTCTGAACATTGTTCAGAAAACCGGTGGTCAAAAAAGCGAATAGAATGCTTGGTCTCATTTTCAAAAAGGTCTCTTCGCGTTCTCCTAAAATCATTCTTCCGCTTTTTCGAGGCTTAGTTCGTCCTGGACTGGAGTATGCTGTAAGGTTTTGGAGACCATACCTACAGAGGGACGTAGACTTGGTTGAAGGGGTGCAGACAAGAGCTACGCGTGTCCTTATTGGCACACGGGGCTTGAGTTATGAAGAAAGACTTCATTTTTTGAATATGCTTACATTGGATGAACGCAGGTGTCGAGGAGATATGATCGAAGTGTTCAAAATTTTCAATGGGATGGATAGGATGGACCATGAACTTTTAGTACACCGCCAATCGACTGCTTTTACAAGGGGACACCAGTATCGATTGGTGAGGGACAATGCAAGGTTATGGTGTCGCAGGGAATTTTTCTCCAATAGGGTTGTTAATAAATGGAATAGCTTACCCCCGGAGGTAGTAAATTGTAACACAATTGACACGTTTAAAAAGAAATACGATAAACATGTTGGGGTAAATCGAGAAGCTATCCATTCTTAGAATAAGACAACCATAAGTATTCTTTATGGGCATTGTATAATATTTTATCATGTGTATATATTGTTTGTAATTTGTGTTAATTGCATTTTTAATTGGGTTGCTGTATTTTTGAAACATATGACATCCATATTTTTATGGGCATCTTTTTATCAGCCACCTCGTTGGGCATTTTGCCTGTTGTGGCGTTGTATTTGTATTTGTATATATGTATTTATTTTTAAGAAAAAAATTTTTCGTAATTTTTTTGTAATTTTCATGTTGTTTTTACAGACATGGGAAAAAGTCCAGAAAATATAAAGGGAAATGCTTTCATAAATTTTTTGATTGATATATTTAATGTAATGGATTAGAGAGCGAAAAATTTAAAGGTCAACTAAATCTGAATTTAATTTATCGACCGATAAAAGGTTAAGTCAAAAATTGTATACACAGTAAAAATTTGAAGAAAAACATTTTGGGTAGGATGTTCCATAGAATCGGCCAAGTTCTGACGTGAATACGTTGTTTGGGCCCACCTTTCAGTAGTGGGTATTGCCATAATAAAATTGGTGGCATCGGATTTCTCCTTGGAATAGCTAACAGACGATATGAATGTTGTCTATTTTCGTCGCGAACCCCTTGAGATCGGCGTATGACAAGCAAGGGTGATCTTTTTCTGAAAAATCTATAAAATTGCCGCCGCGGCAAAAACTCGGTTATTTAAACCATCACGGGTGTACATACAGGGTTTCCAAAAACGGATTTATTTGAAAAATTGAAGAAAAGAGAACGGAAAGCAATAGAAATGCACTATTTGCTGCATTGCGTTGGGGAAAACAGTCAATTTTTAGTCCGACAGAATTCAAAATTAGTTACAATTTTCTGCAACAGATGACAGTGCTGTATGGAAAACTGGAATACGATATTTTCAAAAGATGTACCATTTGTAATGAGTACAGATAAGCCGACGTACAACAATTTCGTCGCGAAAGCGGGCCGCGAGTCTGGCGCCCAGACCAGAAGAGGTATTAGAAACAGACTGATAGTTTTGAATTTTCCTTAACGAGATCTACACGTAGACATACGAAATACTGATATATTTTGCAGATTTCTTGAGTTATGAGAGATTACAATTTTTTGTTATGCAACTTTTTGCGAATGCACCCAGTATCGTCAAATAATTAAAAAGATGTATCCACGTCAAAAAAATTCATTGTATTAAATAACAGTTAATTTCTTTCTTTCATGCTTCTTGAACCATATTTTGGATATAGAATCGTATTATTTGGTTCCGATTAGATCTTAAAATACAGATGAATGTCTCTTCAAAAACACAAGTGTATTTCAAATTTAGAAATACGACATCTAGACTATGAAAAGAAATTCTCTTTCGAAAGAAGTTGTATTCACTGCTGATCTTAAAAAGAAAAAAAAAGTAAGAAAGGGATATTCAAACATCGAATCGTCTTGGGATTTTCATGAGATATTTCAAGTTCGAGAATTTTTTTTTTTAAAGAGCGTCCATCCGAAACAAGGAATAAGACTTCTACTGAAAAAGAAAGAGGAATGAAACAGTAAAAGATAAGAATGCACTGCTATATATTTCTTGGTGGAAATAGCGGTTGGGAGAAGACATCTTGGGAGAAAAAAAGGAATCGTGAAACCAAAAATGCTGCTGCAGTTTCGCTCGAAGCCGTGAGTTTTCAAAAAGCGAACCCCAGGGAGAAGCACATGCTCCGATTTCTCTTTTTCACTTTGCGCTCACGGTAACCATCAATTTATATACGTATATATGTATATATAAAAGACAGAAAATGGCCACTTGGCTCGACCTGTGACCATACCCGTGTAGAAGAGATTTTTTTATTTTACTATGTCCATTTTTTTTGGCAAACGCTGACATAAGAAAAAATGAAGTATAAGAAGTTTGGGGGGGCTTATGGAATACCATTTTTATATCTTTTGATCATTCCAATTTAAAAGATACCTGAAACCTGAATTTTTATAAAATTTGAATTCTTTGGCGGCATCGATAAATGTATATGATATTTCGAAGTATTATATTTTTCAGTAAATATGTCTGAGATAGAAGGTATTAAAAAAAATTATCACTAAATTGAGAAAATTAAAAAATTAAAAAAAATGTTGTCAGATGGGTAGTATTAAACACAGTGACGCTGCTTAATATGAACACATCGCAATTCGGGTTTTCTGATATCATAACAGAATGATAGCTATGTTGGAAAAAAGTACTTTTTAGCATAAAACCATTGAAAAAGTACAGTGAAAATACATACCACTTTTGGTTGAACGGGACGTATGGTAAGTGAGAGTTATTTACGGGACAAGTCTGTTTTCCGTTCCCACATAATTGGTAGTGAAATGTAAAAAAAAAACAACTCCGCATTCCTTTTTTCCTTTCTTAAATTCTCTTCTAAAATGAAACTTTTTTTCCTATTCAGCTTAAAAGCCTGAATTTTTATCATTCAGCCATTATGAGCAGTGTGTTATCTAGAAAAAAAACAATAATTTTTTTAAGTGTAAATTTCACTCCTCTCCAAAATTTTAAGACGTAGTTTTGTGGAAGGAGGTGCATTGTTTTTATAAAAAAAACAGAGCAATTAAAAATAAACAACTTAAAATTTTGAGTAATTTGAATCCTCTACAAAATTTGGAGGAGAAAAATTGAATTTTGATGAGTAAATCAAGAATCTAGACGTGTGTTGCTGAACACTGACTGTTAGGCGTTGGAATTATGAGGGGAAAGAATCCCCTCTAGTTTCCTGCATAGTCTTGCAGCTTGATAATGATAACTTAAGGAAAAAATAAATTTCGTTAAAACCCTATCCCCAGAATGAACTAAAAATCTTTTGACGGGAAAAAATATAAGATTAGTTGTCATAAACAAAAAGTAAGCCCCATAAAAAAAAAGAATTTCTTCCCATGTTATGGCAATTGTCCGTTCTGTTCTTTGCAAAAGTGATAGCAATAACCAAATAATAAACTTATCCTTGATTAAGTGGCGTCAACATACCTCGTTGGGCATTTTGCCTGTTGTGGCGTTGTATTTGTATTTTTGTTGTATATTTGGATTTTCATCTGTTGCATCGATAAGTGTCTGATATTTAAAAGTAGATGTTGCATCGGAGATGAAAGGTGTTAAAAGATTGTTATCAGGAGGGTAATATTAAATTGCCGGGAAATATGGAATAGGGGTTCAAAATGAAAAATAAAACTAAAGAAAATTGATCAAAAACAAGATTTAATGAGATGAGTCTATGATAGTGAAAATTATTCTTCTTCGTAGATTGTCTCAGTAGTTGATGATGGTGGAGTGGTGTCATAGTCCATTCAGTTCATGAAATTACACGATGAAAAATTCATGATAGTTAAAACCTTATTAAAATCATTAATTGGTTTACATTATTCATTTTTGCGGAAATGGTAAACATTACATGAAACTATGCGAAATCTCGAATAATTTAAAACCGATGAAATAAATGTAAGGGCGAAACACATGATATATGCTATATTTGAGAAATGGAACTGGGATAGAAACATTTTGGGAAATTATATCAGATGATTAGCAACTAGTGAACGCAATGACATACACACCTATTCTAAAAAAATACATTCTACACTATTCTAACTTTCCTCTGTATATGAAATGAATAAATATCACTTTTAGGAATAAATGTAAAGACTGGATTTTAGAACTTTTGAATGTCTAGTAAGTATGAAAATAAAATACAAAAGAAAAATCCTATATCAATCACATGGGTGCAGTTAATCTCTATCATGGAATCTATCCGACAATTTAAAACATACAAATAATATATATTTTAGATGCATTTTATCTTGATAAAAATTCTCTTCATTTTTGGTCACATTCCAGTAAAACGAGGAGAAATCTTTCATTTGAATACAAATTTTTATATTTTCTAACACGAATCTCTTATGGTGACTTGAATGAAATACTTTTCGTGATTTTTGTTTGCAAACAAATATGCATAAGGATGGTCATATTTTTTAATACCAATGTCTATATTTCATCCGTTTTTAATTTAATGTATGATCAAATAACATTTTACTATAGTACGATGGAATTCAATTGTTTGATTTTAACGAGGCAGTTTGATTTTAACGCCTGAATTGCATTATAAGTTTTACAAAAGTTCTTTTTTAAAATTTGGGAAATGTAATCAATACGCGCATCTGTTACATACGAGTGAACGTAACCAATAGGTTTATTGGTTTTTTCAAGTTTTGCAAAATATCTTTTATCAAACTTTCATAGTGTAAACCTCGCCGTAAAATAAGATTGCATCTTGTATCTTTTCTATCCTTGTTTGGAAGGCTATATGATCACTCGTCTTAATCTTTTACAGCGTGATTCAGAAAAGATGGGAAAAACTTTAAGAGGTGATAGCACACACAAATACAAACAATTGTCATCAAAGAATGCATGATCTAACATGAAACGCAAACGCGCTAGCGCATTTCGAAACGGCCGCTCCGCAAACATTAAAACGACGTTTCTGTTGAAATGTATCGAGAAAAAGAACACCATGAATGCAAATGTAACCTGGGGAAGAAGAAGAAACCGTATGCAAATCTTCGGCACAGTGCATCAGACCAGGAAGTAAGAAAGGATTCCGTTTCGCACAGCTGCCCAATTCGGATTGGGCAATCGCCTGTGGGGAAAACGCTCACCGTACATTCGTACTTCCTCTGCGGTACTTCCATTTGCAGCTCCATAAATGAAATGCATGCATGATTTTTTCGTATTAATAAAGTGCGTCATAACTGTTAGAACGGTTTCACGCTGGAATAACTTCACAGGGCTGGCGTCCACGTCTTTTAGTTACTGTGACTCAGATTTGCATAAACGGTTTCTTCTTCTTCTTCCCCAGGATACATTTGCATATGTATGGTGTTCTTCCCCCCCCCCCCCGCGATAAAATTGAACAGGAATGTTGTTTAAACGTTTGCTGAGTGGCCGTTTCGAAACGCACTAGCGCGTTTGCTTTTCACGTTAGTCCATGCATTCTTCGATGATCATTGTTTGTACTGGTGTGTACTATCACTTCTTAAAGTTTTTCCATCTTTTTCTGAATCACCCTATATATTTATTCAATATTAAAAAAAATATGTAAATTATGTATTATGTATTTTATGTTAAAAAATGCCATGATATTCCCCCCCTCCAATTATTTGCTATGCCGTTTTATTTACCGTTAAATATTCACTATTAGGCGTAACCGATATACTGTAAAATAAGATATTACCTTTCTGTTTGCTTTTGAGAGAGCCAAAAAATTACTTATACGCATGAAAAACTTTCATATCTCTTATTAACAATATTCAAGCAGTATTTAACTGAATTAGCAAATTTAACATATTATTACATAAATACAAACATATAAAAAAGAATATACAATAAACACACAAATACCAATATACAATAAACAAATACATACACGCATAATGGACATTTTGTAGTCAAAGCATCTCTTTCGCATATCTTTTTTGCCGTCTGGTAATATGTTTCATTTTGAATTATGCAGATACTTTTGGACATGAACCTTCAACACTTGGCCCGCGGCAAAAATGTGGACTTCCGACCATTTTTAGAAAATAGCTACTTTACATACAGAAACTACTAAATTCCAGAAAAAATATCGTTGTACAGCTCTGGCCACTGAAATCTGTGTTGCTGTATATAAAGGGTGATTATAAAAAAACTATCCCGACGTATGGGCCCCTAACTACCATAAAATTCACAGAAACTGAATGAAATTTTGGCATAAGGTATTTTGATGTATGCGCTCAAGAATATGGAAAACAACAGTGTCACTCTAACAGTTACGGTTACAGTGAGAAAATTTCAAAAATATCAAATGGCAACACCAAGTTTTTTGTATTGGAATGTGATCTCAATTGTGAAAAACCCTAAATAGCGTTCGAACGGCAACTCTAGCATGAAAATCACCGGCGGTAGATAGGCTAAAAGTGAGGACAACCAATAAGGACAGAGAAGCAGCATAAAATAAAGCATTTTATTGTGTTTCACAAATTTTCCACATGACCTTGTGGAGGACTAATCAGGCTGGGATCTCAGCCGAAGAAACGGTGTGACGAATGAAACGAACATTAATGCTCTGGTGCACGGCAAAGTCCTTTTTACTTTTTCCTTGCCTAGCTCCGGGGATTTTCGTGCTACAGGTGCCATTCCAACGCTATTTAGTGTTTTTCAGTATGGAGATCGCATTCCAATACAAAAAACTTGGTGTTGCCATTTGATATTTTCTCACTGTAACCGTAACTGTTAGAGTGACACTGTTGTTTTCCATATCATTCTTGAGCGCATACCTCAAAATACCTTATGCCAAAATTTCATTCAGTTTCTGTGAATGGTATGATAGTTAGGGGGCCATATGTCGAGATAGTTTTTTTTATAATCACCCCGTATATATATATAGTTATAACTACTTTACTACAATTTCCAACCAGTAGAAATGGGTGGGAAATGAAGGCGGCATCTATCGGTGGTCGCTCAAGGTTCAGTAGGTAAAGAACTTGTTTCAGATGTTCTACGCCAGGAATCGACCATCCATGGACGTACCTTCATAGTCGAAAACGGGAATCTTACCCCTCCACCACTCAAGCGCTTGTGTTTATAACTGTGTGATACTTCCCCGATTCAATACTAAGGCTGTGGCAGGCCCGTCATTTAGGTGGGGGGGGGGCATCCCGACAAACCAGACACGACCCAGGCTCTGTCCCTCCCGGGATATAAGCCTTTTACCCAAGCAGGTTGGGTCGCGCTGGGCGAGAATCAGGGGCGCCGGGCGCCCCCCCCGGCGCCCCAACCCTCTATCCAAAACTACAGCCGCAAGCACAAGGCCCGGCCCTCAGGGTTCCTCACAGTAAGCAGCCCCCCTCCGGGCAGCCACCCAGCCACCAGGAGGGGCCCACAAGCCCGAGCAACAGCCCGGAGCACCCCCACCCAAACCCCCGAGACCCAACCGCAAAAAAACCCTGGATTTTAATGACAGAAAAAATATACAATGTACAATACACAATCATCTATTCACACATGGCAGAATCCACGCGACAGTTGCCCCCGTGAGGCGCGCGGTGTCTTTATTATGTATTCTGTTCGTTTTCAAAGTCCGAGGACTCCTTCTCTGTGGACAGTGCCCTGCAGTATCTTGCTCTTTGCGATCAGGGATGAATGTCCTCTCGTCTGTTGTGAGCCTCTCCATCAATTTTCCAATTTTTTCTTTTCGGTCAGTTCTTTTCAACACCTCGGCTCTCCAAAGGGCCAAGTTTTCTTGTGAAGGCTTCCCAAAGTGGAATTTCTTGGTCAGTGGGCATTCAGTGGCATAGTGCAGTGGTGTTCCCACCATTCCACATCTGCAGGCGTCTGTACCCCGAAGGTGAAATCGCTTGAGGTATGCAGGGAATGGCCCATGTTCTGTGAAGAACAAGATCATTGCCCTTGACCACCCCTGATCCTCGAGCCTCACCCTCGGAAGTACCTGATAGATCTTTCTCCCTGTTTTATCGTTGCTGTCCCACTGCACCTGCCACTGCCTTAGAAGATGTTGTTTAATCTTTGCCTTCGCCCAAGACATTGGAAATGGAATATTTCGATCGACTTCTGATCTTTCTGTCGTTGCTTTTGCAAGAGCATCAGCTTCCTCATTACCCCAGTTCCCCTCGTGGGCTTTAACCCAGGAAAGGGAGATACCGGGGTTATTAATGAGAATCTTCCTGACTGCTCTTGAAGCGTACGTTTTGGACAACGGATTTGCGACTGCATGCAGCGAAGAAAGCGAGTCAGTGTATATTTTGACTGGAGGGTTTAATTCCTCTGCCTTCCTCGTTGCCTCTAGAAGAGCCAGCATCTCTGCCTGGAACACGGAAGCCTCTGCGTTGAGCTTATGTGCACACTTGCTGATTATTTTGTTGCCCTCCGTAAGGACGTAAGCTGCTGCAGTTCCATCTTTTGTCTTTGAGCCGTCCGTGGAAATTACTGTTGGCGTTAGCTGTTTGTCATGGTGTAAGCTGATCTGCCCGTCTTTTACTTCTACGGCTGGGTGAGAGGACCATCCAATCTCTCTCTGTTCAATTTGCGAATGCTCTATGTGTTCGTTGTTGACTGTGATAGGCCGATTGAGTCTCGTCAGCAATGCCATCTTTGCTTCAGACTCTATCCAAAGCCCGAGGGGGGCTAGTCCTGTTATCACCTGTAGAGCGTTTGTTGGTGCCGTACAGTACGCCTTGGTGATATAGAGGAGAAAGCCTCTCTGAACCGAGTCTAGTTTTCTCTTTACTGCCTTGGTGAGCTTGGATCCCCAGACTAGGGCACCGTAGGCCAGCATCCTCTGTATCACTGATACATATAAGGTACGACGCATGGCACTGGTAATGCCCCATCTTGAGCCTGCGCAGCTTAACAACTGTGGGAGAACTTTATTGACTTTATCAGCTTGTAGCCCCTCACCTTGTAGAGCTTGTAGCCGCTTGTAGCCTTAGCTGTTCTTCCGCAGCCTTCAATATCGGAAGGTTTTTTCTCACTGGCATAATCAACTGTGGGTGCCTCATTCTTCTCCTCACCGTTGCCTTATAAGTTGTCCCGAAGGGATCAGTCGCTTCTGTGCAGAATTTCCGCCAGCTGTCCCTCTTGGTCTTTTTTAGAGCTTTGTAGTACACTTTTCGGTATTCTCTGTACGCCTGACAAGCTGCTATCTTTGCTTCCCCTTGGGCCTTTTTTTCTTGGCTCTGAACTTTTTTCTCATGATATCTAGTTCTTGATTCCACCACGGAGTTACTGTTTTTTCAGGTTGCCTTATTGTCTTGAGCTTTTTGTCAGCTGCCTGTTTGAGTTTGGCAAAAGTCTGATCAACGGCTTGCTCTAGCTCATCCTCGTTCCTGGCCTGTTGGAGCATTTCAACTAGCCGTGTTATGTCGGGTTTGATGCATTGGAGAAAGTTGTCAATTCTCCTGCGTGAATTAGAGTATTTGGCAGTTGGATCCGATCTGGGTTTGTCGGAGATCTGGATGATCAGACACTTGTGTACACTGAGTTCCTCCTCATGATCGATTGACCAGTCTATCCGATCCAGTGGAGCAAACTCGTTGGCTAATGTGACATCTGGACTCCCCTCTTTTCCATCATGGTGATATGTAGACTCCCCATTGTTTAAGATCGACAGATTCATAGATCTTATGAAATCCAGCAGCTTTACACCTCTGGGTCTTGTCTGTTTGTAGCCTAGCAATGTGTGTGCCCCATTGAGGTCTGCTCCAATGATGCTAGGTGCTCTTCCCGCACTTTTGATGATCGCCTGTAGTTCGATTGTTGTGTGTTTGAGTCTGGCATATGGGGAGGAATACGCCGAAGTAAAAGTGTACTCATTGGAGTAAAGGCTGATTTTGATTGCCACACTGTTCTCAAAGACTGAGAATGTGGTGCCTTGTATCTGTCCATTTGGAATAACAATGGCCGCTTTGCAGTTGCGGGAGCTCCATCTTGCCCATTTGCTCAGTATTCCCTTCAGAATGTCGTTATGCGCCCATGGTTCCTGCAGAAGGGCAATATCTATTTTATGCTCTTCTATATATTTTATGAGGTGGAATGTCGTTTCTATGCATCGATTACAATTGAATTGAAAGATTTTTATACCTCCTTCGTCTCCATGCTACCGGATCCTGTGGACCCATATGGGTACCGTTGTTATTCATTTTTGTTGTTTTTCTTGTTTGAATCTTCAAAAGCGCCTTGCTTGTGATCTTTTCTGTTTAACGACTCCCCCTGAATACCACTGTTCTTATCGGCTTTTCATTTTCCAGTCGAGTCCTGCCTGGTATTGTTACCCTTATATTTGTCGCTCCACCCCTTTCGGTGTTGTTGGTGACTATTCGTGAGATTACTTGGTAATCGTCGTCTATGTCACCCTTTTCTTCTTTCCCGATGAAGGGAGGCTGTCTCCATCCCCGTTTATTTTGGTCTTCTCTACCTCTTTCGAAGTCTTTATATCCCGATTTTGCATGTCCCGCACTTTTGTTCCAGTCCTTTCCTTGTCGATGTATCTCTCCTCTGCCCTTATCACTGAAAATAGTTGTTCTCCACCGTCTCTCTCTTCTGATGTCCGTTCTTTGCTATCTGCCAGAAGTTTCTCTTTTGAAAACTGGGCAACTTATCGCTGAGGCACTGTGACCAGTTTCGAACCTGCTACCTTTTTCTTGGTTGCTCAGCAAGCAATTGATGCACCTCTGTTTGTTGCTTTGACATCTTGAGGTCTCATGCCGTTCTGCACATCGTGCACATCTGGGGTCTCGGCTGGTGCAGTCCCTAGCGTGATGCCTCATCGACTGACATCTGAAACATCTCGGGGAAGGCTCGAACCTCTTGACCCCTACTATCTTTCTTCTCAGCCACATGAATCCCTCGTCCAACATTTTTGTTAGTCTTTTTGTTAGCCTTGTCAACATTTTTGTTGACATTCACCTCCAGAATTATATGACTTTGATTTTTTGCTCGTGCCCTCAACTGGAATTTATACTCCACCTCCTCTTTACGTTGTCCCAGTTCCCTTGCCGTGTTATCCAACAGCTCTCGGATGTCATCTTCGCTATTAAAGTTTTTAACCATTAGAAGCTCTCTTCTGGGTCTCGGTGGTCTGATTGTCATCACGTCGTTCAGTTCTTTGATGTTGAGTATTTTGCCTGGTAGTTTCTTGGCATCTTCTTCTTCACTCAAGTCCACTGCATACCCCCTCTGTGTCACTCTGATTCGCAGTATTTTTCCGGTTAGCTCCAGTTTGTCCTTATTTACCCTAAGGACCAGTGGAAGTTCGTCTTTGTCTTCCAAATTTCTCGGGAATAGCAGTGCAGTAGTGTGTGGACGGCAGGGAGGGGCATCCCGGCTTTTGAAAGTACACTAAAAAAGTGTACTTTTTATATATATATATATATATATATACATACATTGAGTACATGTGCATTTCCCCACCCCCCTGGAAAAAGTTGAAATGACGGCCCTGGTCTATGGCATTTGATACATTAAAAGGACCGTCGTAACGAATTCGGGGACACGGATCCAAAATAGTTTTGGAGCATCATTAGTTCTACACATTTCGGGTGACCAAATTCAGTATCTAAAAGATAGCTCCAGAATTTAAGTAAATCTTGAAAACCACCTTAATGAATGAATAATTTTAAAATAATTGTGTGGAAAACACAACTTCATAATTTATAAGACACCAACTATATATTAAGTATGGTGAACTGGAATATGATATTTTCAAAAGATCCACCATTTACAGCAACTATATGGTGATGTCTCAAAGGAAAATTGCAGAAAACCGCTCAAAGAGTGCACCGCCATCTGCTAACAAACCCGTCAACTAATTCCGAAGTTCTGCTCCAATTCACAATGAGGTTATACAGACTGAGATGAAAGGGTTTTTTCTAATTTTGTTCTAAGACTACACCATATCGTTACTGAAAACATTGGATATTTTGGAAAGAAAAAGTCGTATTTTAATTCATTTAAGACTACAGGGCCATCTGTTACAATAATTTGTAATTAGTCTTGAAATTTCAAGTTCTATTTATGCCAGGGGTCTTCAACGCATTGCCCACGGGTCACATCGTGCACTTGGAGATTTCTGTCGTGGACCACCGAACATTTTCAAGCAGTGTCTGAAAACATTGAAAACGATGACTTAAAGAAAGAATAAAAAAGAAATAGTTCTAGATTTGATGAGAAATATAATTCTATTATCAATGGAAGACATAATTTTCCAGATTTAATGAGAGAAATAATTATAGAAGCGTGAAAGAAATAATAACAGAATGAATATTGATGAAAGAAGTTATTCCAGAATGAATTGAAGAGATAAATAATTCCAGAAGGAATCCAGAAGGAAAGAGAGAAATAATTTCAGAATTGATGGAATTCAGAATATTTTAAGAAATAATTTCAGAATTACTGACAAAAATAATATTAAAAATTTTGAAACAAATAATTTTAGAATCAGTGGAAAATATAAATCTTAAATCAATGGGATACATAATTACATAATTTGTGATAGAAATAGTTGCATAGCTTTTGGTCGAAATAATTGCATAATTTGTGATAGAAATAATTGCCTAATTTGTGATAGAAATAATTGCATAATTTGTGAAAGAAATAATTGCATAATTTGTGATAGAAATAAGTGCATAATTTGTGATAGAAATAATTTCATAATTTGTGATAGAAATAAGTGCATAATTTGTGATAGAAATTATTGCATAATTTGTGATAGAAATTATTGCATAATTTGTGATAGAAATTATTGCATAATTTGTGATAGAAATAAGTGCATAATTTTGTGATAGAAATTATTGCATAATTTGTGATAGAAATAATTGCATAATTTGAGATTAATGAAAGAATAATTTTACAATTAATGAAAGAATAATTTTACAATTAATGAAAGAATAATTTTACAATTAATGAAAGAATAATTTTACAATTAATGAAACAACAATTTCACAATTAATGAAAGAATAATTTTACAATTAATGAAACAACAATTTCACAATTAATGAAAGAATAATTTTACAATTAATGAAACAACAATTTCACAATTAATGAAAGAATAATTTTACAATTAATGAAACAACAATTTCACAATTAATGAAAGAATAATTAATTTCTGAATTATCAAAATATATGTCTACTGAATCATTTGAAGTGATTCCAGGTTGAAGTTAATCAGTAATTAATCAGAAACTTTTCCGAAATTAGTGAAAAAAAGATTGCATATAACTAATCAAATTTGATAATCAATAAAATAATTTTGGAAGAAATCAAAGTCTTCAGTTATTTTTATACCCCTATTCAACTTGAGAGCTCCATTTGCCCCTTTTATGAAGATGTCACTGTAAATTACATGAGTGCGCCGTTGTAATGCTGATTCTTCTTAAAATGATAAAATACCTCATTATGAATTGGTAGCCCACGGGCTTCATGGCGATTCTAATTAGACCCGCGATGTGTGTGTGTGTGTGTCTGAAAGGTTGAAGGCCCCTGATTTAGGCCATCTCGGCTTAGACGTTTGCAAGGTTTTCTGTGAATTTTTTTTAGTCTCTAACTGTTGCTATATCTTTTAAAAATATTGTTTCTTGTTTTATGGACTACAGCGCTACCTGTTGAGGAAATTTGTAAGTAATGTTGAAATTGTGCCTGACCGAAAATTTACTGTTTTCCCAAGCACCAATGCAGCAAACGATACATTTATAGCCGCTTTCCGTTCTACTTCTAATCATTTTTCAAATGGACCAATCAATTCTGGAACACCCTGTAATATATAACAATCAATAATAATGCCAATACATTGGAAAATCCTCATGTGCGTAGTAAAACAGATGGTGTATATACATCCTATGCAGCATTTTCCATTAAGTATACGGTTGAACGTTGACAGCTGCTGAACTGTATAGTTTAATTTTCACTTGCGTAATGTCTTCTTAGGCCCGGTGTCAGTTTTCCACCTTCGTAAATAGTCATTAGCGATAAACTGGGACGAATTCGAACCGCTAAACACATAGTACACACGTACACACGCATGTAAATATATATATTTTGCACCGATGCTTCAGATTATTCCTTCGGCCAACAATGGTGTATTATTAGCCGAAATTATTGTCTGGTCGACTGAAGGCGAGAGGAGGGCCGGGAGAAGTAATGTGGTTTTAATGAATTCCCGAATCAAGCTGACTGACCTCCGGGGACTGGAAAAGCGACGGAGCTTCTGGAAAATTAATATTGTTAAACACCACGTAGGCAATATCCAGCGGTTTGCTGAATAAGATGAGAACTAGTAGTTCTTGGGCGGTGGGAATTATTGGCTGGGGATGAATTAGTACCTCGCAGAGGGCGAAACGGATCAATTCGGCATTTCTTGCTCGATTCCTCGGGGATGTTATACATCGTCCCGGTCAGATGACATTATTGAAGCAATTCAACATGCTGCAATGAATATATCTGTGTGTGTGTGTGAAACCTGAAAGAGCTCTAAATGCCTCTCTCATTCCCTAAACTTCTAAGCAATGTTCACTTTTGTATTATGTAGAAATTTCCAAACGACTGATATTGAATTTTTTGAAGAATTGCCACATATTAAATGAAATTATGTTTTAATAAATTATAATACATTAATTATGAACACACGGTCAATTGGTCAGCGATTGTGTGACTCTTTCTCGAATGAAAATGAATTTACAAGGAAAGTGGATGATAATGGCTATAGAAAATGACACTAAGTTTATTTATGAAGGAAAAGATTTCGGATTTTTAATGTAAATGGCATGGCTGGAGAAATCTAAAAATTTAAAGACATGGCATGAACCGATGTGTAGGAGGGAAATGAGTATCATTTGAAATGAAAAAACTATAATATTTTTATATTTATGCAACATAACTGTGCATAATGCCAGCTACGGTAATTATTCACCAAAATGCCGGTTGATGTGCCTTTTAGTCTTTACAAGAAATAATCTAGAGTGAAAAACAAATATTTTATGGTATTGTAACAAATTTTGTTCGTTTACATACGACGCTCCGGTTTGAAACTAACAACCAACTTGAAAAATATATTTCAATGCTAAATTTTACAACATCCGATGCCGAATTGGAAGAGTATGGAACAGATTACCACCAGATCTCGTATGTTCATCTACATATCACAGATTCTGTCACTCTCTCAACGCTTCTGATCTTTCAACATTTTTAACGTGCTATGCATTATAGTTCATGTCGGGTTTTATTGGTGCATATATGCTTATTTTATTGCTTATTGTATTTATATAACTTTTTTTTTCATCAGTTCTATTGATTATTTTAATTTGGAATTACATGCGATGATTTTTTATTTTTTTTAATATGTATATATATATTTTTTCGGATTTATATGTTGAATTTTATTGTGTAAAAATGTTTATTTTATTGTTGTTTTGTGTTCGGGGATTTTTTTTTGTTCATTTATTAGCGTCATCTTTTATGCATTCTTCTCTTTGCATATGTTCGTGTGTATGATTATGTTATTGCCTATACTGATGTTCCCTGCCGTCTCTTTCCAATTTTGTAGATTGTTTGAATTGTGCCCCCGAGCAGTTAGAGCCTACTGGCCTTGCACAGGTTTTGTATATAATAAATAAATAAAAATATTTTTATGCAAACTATGAAGTCCTTTCTCTTTTTCCATGAATACCATCTGGGTAAAACCAAAACGCTCCAGTTGTTGAAGGCCCATGACCGCGCCGTGCTGCTACACATCAAAATTGTGAAAATGTGTAAAATGATTAAATGTGTTATGCATTTTTTCCGTATAAGCATAAATGTTTCGTAATTCGAATTCGCGAGATCGAAATCATTAGCTATGATTTGTTCGGTTTGAGTAGTCATAAATCAGATTCATACTTTATGCATTCGGAAATTTTTGAGAAAACACGATTTCTTTTTGATGTATGAGAAAATTAATTAGCTTATCTAAGTGTAATTTTTCAAAATCCCGTTGATAAAATTCAGTTTATAACTGTATATGACTGTATAATTCGCATTCAAGGATAATATCTTGGATAAATTAGGTAATCGATTTTGCATTTTTATATTCCGTTTCTTGATATTTCTTTCCTCTTTCTTGATGGATTGTTTAAGATGATTGTTAACATAAGTAATTTCTATATCAAATTGAAAAAAAAAATCATTAAAATACTGGTCGGAAAACCTTATACTTCCGTGCAGTGGTTAAAAAACTTCTTGAAGCACGATTTTCTTTTGACTCAACTACTTATCAGCGATCCCCCTACATAGGCTGACTATATGTCTACGCGGGACATTAAGATTCTTAATCAGTAAATGATGTTCCGAAAGCACTTTCAGGAACGCTTGTTGTTTCGGTTTGAACTAAGCGATAATATATTGACTTTCAACGATAGTCAATATCTTTTAAATATAATATAAATATTAATTTTGTTTTTTTTGACAAACTTGGTTTCCTTAAGCAACATGTAAGTGTAACGAGGTGTATGGTCTTTGATTTCCGTATACATTGTCATTAAGAAAGAATCGTCCGTTTTGAAATGATCCTACGCTTGAAATCGACCATTAACAAAAATAATTTCAGAATCATTGAAAGACAATTTTAAAATTTTGGAAACAAATAGTATCAGAGTTAGTGGAAAAAATAAATCACAAATCAATGGAAGAAATAATTTCATAATTTGTGGTAGAAATGGTTTCACACTTGATAGAAGAATAATTGCATAATTATTGAAAAAAATGATTTCCGAACCAATCAAAACTTATAATAAATAAATAACTTAAATAAATTATATCTTATCTCTTAAAATTATATTTTAGGATGGCACTGGTAAAACCTATGATTCATAGAATTGAATCGGTAAATGCGAGATGATTAATATAATTTTAGCTGTATCATTAATATAATTTTAGCTGTTGGCTGTATCATTCAGAGAAATTATAATCAGGGCAAAATACCTAACAGTAGGATAGAACTAACCTGTCCCACGACGGTCAACGCGTATTGGTAAAACGGGACAACTCCATTTTCTTTCACACATAATTTGTTGCAAAATGTTTTTAATCGTTCTATTTTTTTTTGTATTTCATTCTGAAACGGGTCCTCTTTCTTCCCCCCCCCCCTAAGCTGAAACCCTGCATTTTTTTGTTCATTCGATATTGTGACGTTAGAATAAAACTCTCTGATGTATATTATCAATTATTTTTTTAATGTACAATACACTTCATGGATCCCTTGAGAATAAAATAAATTTGAATCTAGTCAAACTGAAAGAAACTGAAAAAAGAACTAAAGAAAACGGTGGTGTTTTTTTTCATCAGAAATTTTCCTTCACCATAGAAAGGCCATTGCAAAAGCAGTTCCACATGTACATGGATCGCAGTAAATATTGATTACAACATTAAGTATGTAAATGTTTGTCAATTTGGGGGTTCGGAGAGAACCCACCTTGTAGCCTCCTGCGTTGTCTTGCAATCTGGCAACGATAACTTACATTTTTGTTTTTTTATAACGTGATAAGCACGTATTCCCAAGGGATCGATCGTTGCGATGTGTCCAGGGAATTCGCTAGCGTTAGTAGACATCCATGCCGGAACCGTGATTCGAACCCAGACCTGCACAGTGAGAAGCTAGCTCTTTAACCACTTCACTGCCAGGCGAAAAATATGTGAAAAAATTAAGTTTGTTAAACCGTAGTTTTAGAATTCGCGAAAAAACGTCGATGGAAAAAATGATAACAATACACAAAAATCCCGATAACAAAAAACGTTTTTTTCTCATATTTTTTGAAATTCGTCCGTTCCGTTCTTTCCAAAAGTCATAACAATACCCAAATGATAACATTATCCGTGATTTTTTAATAAGTGGCATCTACTGTATTTGAAGTGAAGGCTTAGAGCTATAAAATCACAAGACATGGATTTCCTATAAATAATTTCAAATAAATTGAGGGAAACAGAGAAACAAAAAATTAAATAAATATTTACCAGCAGTGAATAAAACCATGTGACGTATTTACCCGATAATCAGCTGAGATTTCTTCAAAGAAAAATATTCGAAAAGAGAAGAAAATCTCGAAAGAAAAATTATTTTGATAACACATCATAACTTCTCCAAAAAATACTTTGAAATCGGAATCCTTTTAAAACGCTTCCAGAAATATTCCATTTGTAACATCATTTCTTTTCCGACATGTTTTCGTAACTTCTCCAGATCACCCGGAGCTAAGTTATTTTACAGAAAATCCATTTTTACAATATCGATTTTCTTCATGCACAGCCCGTTTTAATATTTTTCACACTTCGTTTTGAGCAAAAGAAATCGTAAAAAAATATGAATATGATTTTAGAAATAAAAACATACCGGAGTACATAATTAGTATTCATATACTATATGCAAATATGATTATTATTTTTGCAACAAATTTAAAAATAAGCCATTAAATCTGCATCCATTTCTTTGCAATAAGATAGATTTTCTGCATGCAAAAAAAGGGCACATTTAGTCACAAAAACTAGTTTTTAGAAAACAGCAAAAACTTGTTTTTATCTTAAAATACCGCACGGAATGATGATTGTCTTTACATATAGAAGTATATACTGAATTTGGAAATGTTTACAGTAAATTTTGCAAAAAAATGTACATATACCCTTTTTTCATGGAGTGATTCTTTATTCCTATGCATTAGCACAACGTACGGAGCCCCTATACAAGTTCTAAGTTCTATGAAGTGCCCGACTGGCGTGGGGAAAGAAGATGATCGTTTATCACCGTGAGGTTTGCCTTCAGTTCACAGGTTCAAACCAAGGGAAGAATATTTGCAACAAGACATTTTTCCAAACGAGCTTGACGTGATCACCGATAGATGGCGCGTTCATTTCCAACTCAACTCGTAAATGGCAGTAAATTGCAGTATAGTCAGAGGCGGTTCCAGGAGGGGCGAATTGTGCAAGTCTGTTTGATCGTCCCGTATTTTATGGGACAAAAATTTTCCCATATTATTAGGCTCTTGGGAGGTTTAGTCATTCCCATTCTCCCCCAACTCCGAATCCGCGCTTGAGCGAAGGTGAACATCTTCAGGTACGAATAAAGTGTGCAGAGAGCCATCTTCAGCTACGAATGAAGTGGAGGCAGATTTCTTCAAATTTGAATGGAGCAAATGAATAGATATCTTTAGCGGAGAATAGACAAGTGGCACAGGCATCCTCAGCCACGAATGGATCAGAGCGAGACAACTTCAGATTCTAATGAAGCGAAAGCTGGCATCTTCAGCTGCGAATAAGCCGAGACAAATATATTCAGCTGCGAATAAGCGGAGACAAATGTATTCAGCTGCGAATAAGCCGAGACAAATATATTCAGCTGCGAATAAGCCGAGACAAATATATTCAGCTGCGAATGAAACCTAGGCAGATATTTTCAGCTGTGAATAGAGTGGAGGCATGCATCTTAAGCTGAGAATGGAGTGGAGGCAATTGAAGGAGGTGGCTGAAGAAAGATGCTCACGAAAAATATTTATGTCAAATATATTTAAAATTAAAAATACAAATGAGTTGCAACATACCTAAGTCACTGAAGAATTGAAATACTCCTACACTCCGTGGATGATTCCATATATTAAAAAAAAGACAGCGGGAAATTATGTGCGATCTTTCTTTGAATAAATAAAACGACAGAAATCGTAAGATTAATCCTTTAAGCGCCATTAACGAGCTATCTTGCCTTCTAAAAAATCTCTCGTTTTATCATTGACAAGCATATATAGATATTTTGTAAAACTGATTTCTCAATGGAAAATATTTGTTATATCCTTTAGTTTGCATCTGATGATAATCGAAAGACGGCCTACTTCATTAAAAAAGATATGACATTTTGAAGGGAGTTAAATGATTTCTCGTGTGTAGCTTGAAAGGGTTAAGAAAAGTTTTCGTAGAAAAATCAAGAAATGTTGGATCTTATAATATAGAGATCTAAGATTACGCTTGTTATTGCTTTTGCATTCATATATGTTGAAAGTTCGGTGATAGAAAATAAATCACCACCACCATAATTTTATGTCTCATTCGTATACACAAAATATACGCATCATATTATTTTTCGTAACACCAAAACTTTAGTTTGTATGATTCATATTACATCCCAGACTAGCAGTTCCTAAATACATACTTTTAGTCGTGGATCCCACGGAAATATTAGTGTCTGTCGTGGATCCCCCTTTTTAGTAGCAGAAACTACAGTCATATATCTACAAGAATGTTCTCGAACAATGGAGGACATTTTATTCACAGTACTATTAAATGCAATACGATATCAATGACATCTAAGAGACTGCAAAAGATCTAAAACAACGTTTCATGCCCATATCGGGAGCTGTCACAAGTACAATGTTTGTCAAATCATAACAAAATTAACTGCAGTCTACCAACGTTACAGCGGTGCTTTCGCGCGGCAATTTAATTAAAAATTTTCTTTTAAGTACTTTATTTATATATTATTCATTTTCTTTATCATTTTACAATTATACCATGGAACTCCAGTAAAAACTCCGTGGACCCATGGGGGTCCAGACACCCCTCTTTCAATTTGGAACCACTTTTCTAGACATAACTGAGGAAAATAGAGTGATTTTTTTGAGATTGAATATCAAAGTCTTAGGTATATAAAAGTAAAAACAATATCTAGAATAACGTAATAAAAAAACGAGGAGACGAAAATACGGGACAAACGCGTGAAGCAATTCATCTTTTCATCTTTTACTGCACAGATCTGTCACCATAATTCACTTTCTGTAAAATAAAAAAGAAAATTGAATCTCACTAGTCATGAAAATAGGACTCAATGCATACACCTCATACATATACGTCAAGGAAATAATGTAAATAAAAAATAAAAACCCGTCCAGAGTTATCCAAGCCACACGAAGAAATATTCGAAAAGTTTTTCGATTTAATCCCGACGGAAAAAAATTATATTATTAAGAAAATTATTCAATAAATAATTTTCACGAAGAATTGTGTCTTCTAGTGTTGAGATCTTAGATTATGCTTTATAACGTTTTTGCATCGAAAAGTGCAGCTATAGATAATAAATCACCACCATCCGCATTCATGTCTTATTCGTGACTCTTATCACGCATCTCATCTTTATTTTATTTTTCGTAACACTAAAAACTTCACTTTAAAAGATACACATTATATTCCACATAAAACCAAGAAAAATATTGATTTTCTTCGAGATGATATGTCAAGAGTCTTCGGTATATACAAATAAAAGAATATCTAGAAAAACGTGATTAAAAAACTCGGGGAAATATGGGAACGTGTGAAGAAATTCATCTTTTAATGCAGAACGATGTCACCCATAATTCACTTCCTATAAGAAAAAAAAAATCGAGCCTTACTATTCATGAGGGTAGGACTCAATGCATACACCTCACACCCATCCCTCTAGAATAAATAAATAAATAAATAAAACTATCGAGAGTATCAAAGCCACGCGAAGATATATTGAAAAGTTTTTCGATTTAATCCCGACGAATAACAAAAAAAAATCATTTAGAAAATTATTCAATAAATAACTTAAGAAAAACTATATCTTAGTATTGAACGTTATCAATTAAGCGTTATATTGCATTCGCATGAGTAACTTACCCCGCCGGGCGAATGTCATTCGCCATACGGGGGTTTCCCGGAGAAGAAGCATTTATATTCTCAATGTAAATATTGCATTCGTATATATTGAAATCGATAGAAAATAAATCCCCACCATCCAAATTCATGACTTGTGTTCCTGACATCTATATTTAATACACACGCATCATTTCATTTCCCGTAGCTAAAAAAAAAACTTCACTTTGAAAAATTGTCATTATATTCTAGACATAACCAAGAATAATAGAGTGATTTTTTTCCCAGATGGAATATCAAAAGTTTTCCGTACATACAAGTAAAAAATATTTAGAAAAACGCGATTAAAAACTATGAAAAATGTGGGAACAACGTGTGAAGAAATTCATCTTTTACTACACAACACTGTGGCTATAATTCACTTTCTATAAGAATAAAAAAAGTTCGAACCTTACTATTCATGAAAGTAGGACTCAATGCATACACCTCACACATATCTCTCTAGAAAAAAAAAATACCTGTCGAGAGTATCAAAGCCGCACGTAGATATATTCAAAAAGTTTTTCGATTTAATCCCAACGAATAACAAAAAAAATCGAAATAAATTTCCGAAAGGAAAAGTTATGAAGTAAGAAGAAAAAAAAAAAGGAAAAATTCTCAAAGCATCGGATCATCTTTCTGTTCCTTTTCAGTATCCTGGAGAAAATAATGAAAAAAAAAAGGAACGAAATTTCATATAAAAGTTGGAAGAAAATTGAAAAAAAAAAGTTTTTTTTTTTTCGTTTTTCAAAGAAGAGTCTGGGGATGAAGAAAATCGGGGATGAAAAGGATCAGTTGGGAACTCGTCAAACATATCCATTTTTAACCTGGATATTGAGCACCTAGACATCGAAACTTTTGTGTAAAAGACGACTTTTTTCTTCTTTTTTTTTTTGGTTCCTTTGGTAGTTCTTTGAAGAACGAGATCCCTCTGATCTCATCTTCAGAGTGGCGAGAACATGATTCGATATCGCAACTGCGAGGATGTTCTTCACACGAGTACACATGCTTATATATACTTCTTTCTTTCTATTTACTTTATATATCTTCTCTTATCCTCCATCAAATTCAAGAAAAATTTCTCTTTCATATGAATAGACTCTACTTCCGAGTTACTTCAGGACACAAGATACATATATATATATATATATATATATATATATATATTTGTAGTTGTATCTGACGTAAATCAAAGATACTTGGTGATGATCTCAATGGAAATTATTGAACACTATACTTTTCAGAGTGATTACTTAATTCCGCCTTGCCGCATTTTACTGGTGAACTGTTGAACCCATTTGATCATTTTTGTCGCACCACGGTCATTTTCTGCACACGAGGGCTAATTAGACCTGGACCTACAATTTATTGCCGATTCCGAACGGCAGGCTTGTTTTTATACTCATCAAGAGCTTGGTGCGCTAACCCCTCTTTGAGGGACTCCCTGCGGTAGCAATTTTTTCTGCGGTCATGTCGCCGTTTCTGTTGTATCCCTGTGTCAGGAAAGTTTTCTGACAAGGACGAACCGGGTATCGAACTCGCCACACCTCTAAATATCCTTTGGTACTTTAGACGAGTATCTTATCGACCTGGGCTACCGCGCCCACTGTTGATCCCAAAGCATACTTCGAATTAGAAAAAAATGTGCAAATAACGTGTAGAACTCAGATACGTACGTCATTTATGTTGCAGAGGAAGGAGGGCGAAGTTATTAAAAAACAATTTTTTCTGATTAAGAAATCAAATATCTCAGCGAATATTGCACTTTGGAGCGTGTAAGTTTTGTTGTTGGAGTCAAAAGAAACAGTGCGTCAACTGTTTTATTAGGATTTTAGTCCAGTGTGTCCATATCCCTTCAAGTCCGAACGATCGTCCGAGTGAGATACTAACAAAAATTCGTTCATGCTTTCAAAAGTTTTCCGATCTTAAAGGGATGGAAGAATTTGATTTTTTATTTTATGACACACTGTATTTCCACTTTCAAAACTGGTACAGGATGATTTCAGAACATATTTTCAGCATATTTTAAAATTGTAACCATATCTCCACGACGAAAGATTGATGAGATGAAGGCCGAATTAGGACTTAGAGGACACCCTGAATATATTAAGTATGTTTCGGTAAATGTGATATATCGGTGATTATGTATAATCAGCAATCATCTCGGTGAGTTTGATTAATTTCCTACACAGCCAAATCTCGATGGGTCGAATATGCAGTGGCCAACAAAAACCTCGAGTCATCGTTAGTTCCACTTATCGCAAATTTCAGCTGCACTGGAATGGATGATTAAGCAAGGTGAGCAGATGATGATATATACTGGGAGTGCGTCTAGTATTAATGCGATTCGTGATCAGCGCACTCCACATGTAAATACAATCATCCGTCTATCAGTATCAAATGGGTCAAAGGTCATGCTGGAATAGCGGGGAACGAGACTGCGGACAAATTTACCAAAGAGGCTCTTAATCTCCAACGGAAGAACAACTCTTTCTGCCAAGCAGTCACATTAAACCGGTGCTGAAAAGTGACTTGTTAGTCCAGAGAGAAAGTGATTATAATAACTGAATAGGCCCATTGCCGATATATCTAGAACGTTTCAAGAAGTCGGACAGCGCCAAGTGTGCTTGTGGTCAGCTTGGATCCTTATAGCACTACCTGACATCTTGTCCAGTACTTCATTCTGTTCAATCCCTGGTCGACTGTGTTTCAAAAGGGGAGTTTTAAAGAAACCTATGAACCCCTTTCGGGTGCTGTGGATTATATTGTTTCTAGAGATTGTGTTACAATCTACACCGCATATCCCTCTGATACATAACAAAAAGACTGGCAAGGCTCGTCTGAGCGGTAGGACTACCTCCGGGGGTAAGCTATTCCATTTATTAACAACCCTATTGGAGAAAAATTCCCTGCGACACCATAACCTTGCATTGTCCCTCACCAATCGATACTGGTGTCCCCTTGTAAAAGCAGTCGATTGGCGGTGTACTAAAAGTTCATGGTCCATCCTATCCATCCCATTGAAAATTTTGAACACTTCGATCATATCTCCTCGACACCTGCGTTCATCCAATGTAAACATATTCAAAAAATGAAGTCTTTCTTCATAACTCAAGCCCTGTGTGCCAATAAGGACACGCGTAGCTCTTCTCTGCACCCCTTCAACCAAGTCTATGTCCCTCTGTAGGTATGGTCTCCAAAACCTTACAGCATACTCCAGTCCAGGACGAACTAAGCCTCGAAAAAGCGGAAGAATGACTTTAGGAGAACGCGAAGAGACCTTTTTGAAAATGAGACCAAGCATTCTATTCGCTTTTTTGACAACCGCTGAACAATGTTCAGAAAACTTAAGTCGCTCGTCAATGAGAATTCCCAAATCGGTGACTCTAGTTGCATCCGGGATAGTGACACCATTCAACTCGTAAGAGAACCGTGGGTTGTTCGAACCAAAATGAGCGACCATGCACTTATCTACGCTAAACGTCATGCTCCATTCATTTGCCCATGCTGCAATCTTGTTTAAGTTGGTCTGGAGCAACTCCCTATCGCTTTCATTTCCGATTACCCCCATTAGCTTCACATCATCTGCGAATTTGCTAGTAATTCCATCGATACCCTGATCGAGTTTGTCCATAAAAAGTGAAAAAAGTATGGGGCCAAGGACACTTCCCTGAGGAACTCCACTTGTGACGTCTGTCCAACCAGAGAATTCCCCGTTCACCATAACTCGTTGCGACCTATCTCTTAACCACGATTCTATCCAATTCAGCAAGTTGCCCCCTATTCCAATCTCGTGTAAACGCTTCAAGAGTTTGCCATGTTGGACCCGATCGAATGCCTTCTGGAAATCAAGGTAAACAACGTCGACATTTTTGCTCTTACCCAAAGCCTTAGTCACGTAATCATAGAAGCAAAGGAGGTTAGTTACACATGACTTCCCCTTCCTGAACCCATGCTGATTATCCGACAATACATTATTCTCGTCTATCCACTTCACAAACTGCCTTTTGATGATAATTTCCAAAATTTTCGAGAGGGAGCTCGTCAAACTCACTGGACGATAATTAGACACCACTTCTCTACTACCCTTCTTAAATATCGGAACAACGTTAGCCAGTTTCCAATCTCTCGGGACGATACCCTCAGCAACACTACTCCTGTATATCTGTGCGACTGGCCCCAACAATTCATTAGCACCTTCCGTGAGAACCCTGGGATAGATATCATCTGGTCCTGGTGCTTTGCTTGCACATACATTTCTTAGAAGATTTCTTCTTCCACTTGAATATCGTTGAGCGTTTTATTACCCCATGCAACACCCGTATATCGAATATCATTATCTCCATTAAAAACCGACGCGAAAAAGTCATTGAAAGCACTACACATGCCTACATTGCTCTCTACTTTTGAGCCTCCTATCGAGAGGGGGCCAACTGTCCCCTTACATCCATTATTGACGTATCGAAAAAATGATTTTGGGTCAGAGCCAATGTTATCTGCCAACCTAGATTCAACTTGCTTTTTACTATCCCTTATCGCTTTCTTCAACAGTCTTCTTTTATCAGTAAACAATGATAGGTCACCTCGTCCACTTTTATACTCTCTGAATGCTCTTTTCTTTTCAAGATAAGGGTTCCGCACGCTATCCGTGAACCATAGAGGGTGTGATGTACAAACACGCTTTTTTCGAACAAAGGGTATGACGTCGTGCAAAACAGAGGACAGCTTCGTACTAAATTCTTCCCATTGACTTACCACCCCTACTGATTCCAACCGGTCTTTGAAAACTTCCGCTAACCTTCTTCGCAAAACATCAAAGTTAGTTCTCCGAAAACAAGGAACCAGTCTTTTGTTATCAACCTTACCCGAGGAAAAGTTACAGTGAAATCTGACGATACGATGATCACTGGAAGAAAACTCTTCCCCCACCGAAACATGTTCAACTAGATCCTCAGAACTAGTAAGAACTAAATCCAAAATAGCAGTACCCCTAGTGGCTTCTGATACATGCTGATACAAAAAATTTTCGAGCACCAACTTAAGAAAGTCTCTTTCATACTGATTTCCAGATGAAAGGTTCTCCCAATCAATACCCGGGTAATTGAAATCCCCTAGTATGAGAACCCTCTTTCGCTTACACATGTAGGAAATTTCATCGTGCATTTTGGCGATGTAGTTTTGATCCCTATTCGGTGGATTGTAACAAACCCCAACAATAAGCTTATGACGTCTTTTGTTCTCAAGTTCAACCCATATGGTTTCAATATCACTTCTCTGCACGTTACACTCTCTAGCCTTCAAACATGATTTCACGTATATCAACACTCCACCCCCTTTCCTATCAGATCTATTTCTCAAAAAAGTATCGTATCCGGAGATGTGTAAGAAAGATTCATCCCCATCGTTTGCCCAAGATTCTGTAATGGCTATAAGATCCAAGTCCTCCACAACTATCATAGTTTCTAAAAAATCTTTCTTGTTACCCAAGCTCCTGGCATTTATTAACAAACATTTTAATTTGCCCGGTGGTTTGTTGTCAATCGAGAAGCCATCCAAGTCAGAGGTGGGTAATTCCCCGTCAGTACTGTTGTGATTATCATTAACTAACCCGCATTCCCGACTACGTGGTCTGGGAGTAAAAAACCTGACCTAAGACTATCGTAAACCTCCCAGATCCCTCTCTTATTTAGATGGATCCCATCCGAACGAAGCCACCTATCGGTAAATGCGGGAAGCTCCAAGAACGTGACCCCAAGTGAGAAGCAAATGTCCTTCAGGCCTATATTGAATTGGTGGATCCTACTCCTATATCCCCTACTACCCCTTGGCAGCACTGGAATCACTGCCACATCTGAACCCCCCTCCCTAGCGGATAATAGTAAATCCCGGTATTCTGACAGAGACTCACTAATATTCGCTCCTACCTGATTTGTTCCCACCCACAGAATCACCCGCAAGGGCAACTTTCGGCGATGAAAAACGTCTCGAACGTTGCCAATCTTCCCCCCAGGAAGACAACAGCGCTCGAAACCCCGAAAATCCCTACACACTCGGTTCCCAAGTTCCCTAACCATAGAATCGCCGATGATTAAACCCCTATCACTATCCCCCTCTACCTCATCCACGACAACCCATTCGCCCTCTAAAATGTCGTTGTTCGTGGAGATTGCTTCTTCATCAACAGGTGGCTCGACGGCCAGAGGGTCCGTTATAACCGGGCCCTCTAGCACCCTAACTTTTTCCCGTAAAGCTTCGACCTCGAGTTCCAGCCTTTTTCTATCCAAGCACCCTTTACAATTGAAACTATCAGCTACTATACCCCTAGACCAGGGAAACCTCCCGTCGCAAGCTCTACACAACACTAGTCGAGGTCGAGGCATACTAACACTATTGCTAAAGCTAGATAATAATAATAATACTTAACAATAGGAAAATGAGAAACGTTAACTGGAAATTAAAATAATGTAAAATACATTACTATGCAAAATATACGTAAGAGACTATACGAAAAAGTTACGTAAAGTAGAATGCTCAGCACTAAATCACGAAGAATAAAATAAATATGTATATAAAGAATACAACACCCTCTAAAAAAAGTATTAAGCTACGAAGTACAATTTATACTTATTAGAATTAGCTAACTATCTCAAAACACTAACACTACAACAATAGGCCCAAATGGAAGGAAAACAAAGTTATTGAGAGTACCCGGGAAAAAGTATACACTGTTTGCTAACACTAACGTCCAAAAACCTACGAACTTTGTTTCTTTGATTTTAATAAAACTTTCCGGATACACCCATTCTTCGGGTGTATCTTATGTCCCCGATATGTATCTTATGCCTCTGAGATGGGAAGCCGAATGTGTCCGGTCTTCAAAGATCAAAGGTGATTATGCATAACTATCGTACATGCCGGAATGTTTGTTCCGAGTGTACGCGTGAGTCTTAACGTATTTATGTTATCAGAATTGCGATTTCATGCTTGATGAGTTCGGGATTGCTTTAAAAACTTTGATGCATATTTTCAAATTATTGTATTCTGCACGCACAATAAACTCAGAATTTGTTTGAGTTTATTGTGCGTAACATTAAATTCAAGTAAAAACCGGTTTTTACCCGCACACACATTTAATGCTATTTTTCCCAAATTTTCTCCGTTTTGCGAATTTGAATATTTCAAGGAATATTGCACTTAAAAACGTGTAATGTTTTTTTTGGCATCAGGAGAGACAGGGCAAAAACTTTCTTATTGCGTTTTTGAGCACAAAGTGTGTGCATAGAAGGTTAACGTATACAATCCCTTGCAACATGAATGACCTTGCTACGACACGTTATTTCGATAATTTTATAAAGGTAAGTATGTCTCTAGAATCAACGGCTTGGCCAATGACATAACATATCCCCAGTTTGCTATGCGCACTGGATATATATATTTTTTAACCATTTTTTTTTTCAAAAACATTGATGTCATGCTATTTTATCATGCATGCAAGCTGCTTTTGGTTCATTTTATTTTATAATTTGCAAAAAATTAAATATCAGAGGTATGTAAAATTTCATGCCAGGAAAGTATAGTACATACGAGAAAGAATATGAATAGAAAATGTTAAATAAATCAATTTTTAAATAGTATTTTTAATGATATTGCTATTAGAACACAGTTTTTCGCCATGTTAAAAGGTATGAGACCCCTTAAACGAATGTATTTTGTTCTTCTGAATAAAATATTCCATTGAATGGCATTGATAATGAATAATGATATTATTTTCATGATAAGTTCATCAAGAACATTGTAAAGAATACATTTTCTTATGAGTTTCGTCTTAGAAATTTGAGCAGATTTTATTGTCTCCTTGAAGAACATTTTCTATATAATTTCTTTTCTTCTAGCTGCCACGATAAGACACCGAACGTCGATCCGGATGCAGCGTTGGTAAAGTCAGAAAAGCTATTTCACAACGGAGTATAACTTTCTGGAAGACATTGTTTTGAATTTCAAATCGGATCGTAGATCTATCTGTGAAGAATAGAGCAACAGAAAAAAGTTTATATTTATATGTATATATTCATTTTTTTTCGGAATCTGCTCAGCATAATGATGCTACTTAGTACTTCATGCCAATTCGAAGTATACAAATGTTGCATTTCTACGACGAAAGAATGAAACGTGTCCCTTTTCGGAATGAGGACGTGCACATGGAATGCAAAAAGAAAACAAGTTTAAAAGAAATGTTTGCTTAAAAACGCATGAGTGTAAATGTATTTGCATATACTCTTTTCAGATTCTCCATGTACAAATGTGGTGGTTGTTTTCCTCATTGTAAGAATTTATTTTTTTAACCTCAGTGAATTAAGCCCTGCTTTGACCCTTTCACAACCGAGCATTCACTTTTTTAAATTTTTCAAAATGTTTCCTGCATGTTTGATACCCCAAAATTTAAATGTCTAAAAATGCATTAAACACATAAATATCAGCAAATATATATATTTTTCAGATCTTCAATTTTTTTGTAATAAATAATTCACTTCATTCAATTTTTTTCAGCCGAGATGATGCAGGGCACACACATTCATCCCCACATACGATTTTTTTTCGAATTTTATTGCTAAATTTTGAAACCATCCTATCCTCCTCCCCCCCCCCACCCCACAGTTGAACTATGAGTGCTGCCCTCTGATCGAAGTCCCCCTAATATATTTCATATTCATAATATTCTAACTCAAAGCTTAGACAAACGTTAAAGTCAGGGCTTCACTCTCTGAGGTCAAAAGAAAGAATTCTGCAGTAGGAAAAAGCAACCTACACATTTGTGGCACCAGGGTCTGAAAGGGTTGTAGGATTTTGTAAGTTGTGAGTTAGAAATATGGTGAATATGAACTTTGGAGGCTTTCATCAGATGGCAGCACATAACTTGAGAATTTCCAGGGTTGTTTTTAAGATGACTTCTAGGCAAAAGTGCTTCCGGGGGTAAATAAGATTTATTACACACATACAAAGAAAAACAGTTGCAGCGTTTCACCAATACCCGTTTACTAGACCTCCCGTTCAAACAAACGGGATGTATGGTCACCGTACTTGCAAATGGGACTAGTTATAAGTCTCTTAGTCTTTAGTTATAATTAATATACTTATCATTCGGTTATTGTTGTCAGAAAACCGAGTCCCAATGTGATCACATAAAGTAGCGTGGACTGTATTTATGCGCATTTCTGGGGAAAAGAGCACCACTCCCTCTCTTACTTACGCGGTTGTTGACGATCCCATCTATCGCGTAAATTCGGGGGTACTACTGTATATCCTTTAGTGTCAATCTGAAATGAAATCTATCAAGTAATTTAGATTTCGGAAACAAAATAGTGAACTAGTAATCATTTTTAGAAGTGATTATTCTTTTTAATCAGGAGCATACAAAAAAATTGATAACTGTGTGGTCAGCATTTCCTGGTTTTTCCCTCATCGATATAAATAAAGCCTCTTCGAAATATTTCTTTTTGCGAGATGAACAAAAAAATATATATGTGATGTTTCTTTGGGATTCGTGAGTGATTTCTTATAGATGAAAAACACAAGCAGCGTAAGGATGAGTATTCCGTGTCTCATGGGAAATCAAGTGATATGTTAGTGTGGGTTTGAATCTAATACTATGAGATCCTGTCAGTAACTACCAGTGTCTGATCTTGAGAGTTCAAATAGAAGAAATATCCTTTCGTGTAAATCAGCCCTGGCTTATCGTGCTTTTCTAGTTACAATTTAGTGATGACTACTCTTCATGAGATAAACGGTTTTTTTTCTGGTTTCAGTTTGTGATTTAAAAAATGAAGGTTTTCTTCACAAAAGTTTGAGTTTAAACTGTGTGTGTGTATGTGTGCGACTCATTTGATTGTTCCTTTCTGACCTGATTTTTTCTTGTATAATTCGAAACGTTTTTTCTATGAATTCATTTTATCTTCGGTTCTCCAATAAAACATGAGTATCGAACATTTTTCTAAAAACTGAATTTCAGTGGTGAAATTCTGAAACGATTTCAGTTGGCAACATTCAACATTTTGAAGAGAGATATTTTTTTAATTGTAAAAACAACACACAATCACATACAATACAAAAAAAAATGTAAAAAATAAAATAACACCTACACTATGTATCTCTTAGGGACTTATCCGGTCCGTTCTAGAGATTAATCAGATATATTTTACTTATATTAAAATGATTTATACTCAACTGATATGCATGAATATAACTTAAGCACAATATGTTATTTTTTCTGATCATGTGCGAAATAAAAATCAATAGTGTCATCATTCAAACATACACAATAAATACCCGTATTTAAGTTTCACACAATACGTAAGAAATAATGTTTTGCACATGTCAACAAAGATAATGAAGTTGAGCTCACATACAACTGATCGCGATGGAACAGTAAACCACACTGCGATATATCACTAAAGAATGGAACTGAAATATGCAATGCTGATTGGTACCATTCCCCACAAAATATAGGCTGTGAAAGCCAAAAAAACTGGGTCAGAAAAGGTTAAGATAACTGAGGCTTGAGAATAAATATTATGAAAATATAGATAACCTTAATTACATTCACGAAACTACGCACTCTTCCATTGGTATACAAGATATCACCGGTTTATCAACAGTCGTTCACTTAGATTTAGAACTCCAAAAAACTAGAAAACCAAGGCTGGATCATCGCCATATTTGTAGGAAGTATGAACTCGGTGTTATTGCTTTAGGCAAATAGGCAAAAGCTGTTCGCTATGTCGTTTGTTTTAATAATTAGAAGTCACTTTGGGAGGGAAATTATTTTTGCCACTCCAAGTTGGAGGACGATGATGAAGGATCGGTGTATTTCCGGCGCCTTTCTTCAAATGAAACGGAGGATATAGATAAAAGGTTTTGTGACATTCTAAAGACATTATTTCTTTAAACGAAATTTCTTAAAAGTTAAATTTTCGCATTTTAACCCTGCAGTACACTAGTGGGAAAATGCTCTGTTAGTGAACGTTGTTAGGTCTCATAGACCCATGCTGAACTATATATAATATACAAAATTTATGCGTTTTTTTTAGTATTTGATACATTTATCATTACATCATTTTGGCTACAATATGAGCAAAAAACGAAAATAATTAAACAATGCTGTACTATTCTATAATAAATAAAAAAATTAACAGTTCTTAATTTCTCATAGCATGACAGTAAATCGGAAACTCAATGATAAAAACAATAAAATTATTTTTTTTAATGCACGTGAAATAAACCTTACAATATGAAAATATATGCATTCATATCTCATTTTCCCAGTCATTTTAAAACAATCACATACATTTACATTGGGAAAAAAATGTTCTTGACAACACGGGCTGGGTCTCTCAGACCCAGATACCAAGCTTTCAACAGTTCCGGAAACAAAATAGCCACCAAGTACACCCAAAGTCGGCGCAGTAGATAAATGAATCCAATTTGGAAATTAGAGGGAACCTCGAGAAAATTGTTTCTGTCACTTGTCAATAAATCAGAGAAATACATATGCATGGGCCTTTCAGGCCCAATCCGTGGGTTAAGAATGATGCAAACTTTACGTTTTTCTAAGAGATCTCTGTGATCTGTCCCGGGAACTTGTTATTAGATATTCATGCCCCCGAACCAGGATTCAAACCCAGGCTGGCACAGTGCTCCTTGACATCGGTAAGGCATGAAATACACATGAGTTGACGCAAAGCGAAGATAATTTCGGAAAGAAAAAAATGACTTTAAATGGCAAATTTTCTTACAACCGGCGTCAATGGGTTAAATTGATTCCCTCCACTGTTGTTCATTCATATTGAGCTCTTGCAGAAGTAATTTAGTACTTATTCATCCCACAGAAGTAATCCTCAGTGAAATGTCGTGATAATAGTGATCTGTCGGATAAAAAAAACCGATAGAAATTGAAAAAATATGGCCAAAATTTATGCGTATGAAATTATAAAATTGGTATTTAAAGTCAAAGATAGATGTCATAATGAAATACGAAACTGACTTTTTTGACACTGACAAGTAATAACATTTGTCCACCAAAACAAAAAACAATAAAAAATAAATTAACCGATATTTGACTGCATAAAATTTTGCTATGATTGAGCTCAACTACAAAAATTTTTATATATATTAACATAATAACTTACAACACAATTTTTTCCAAAAAAAGTAGATATAAATATTCCTTATGTTTTTCCTTAGTGTTTTAAGTCAACAATAGAGGAAGCTTAAAAAGTTTTTTCTCTGTCACATGCATCATTGATTGACCGCTCTTTCAATTTCTTAACCAAATTACGCATAACTTTTTTACATATGATTGTTTAAATGTTGTTTAAAACTTAATAACATTTAAAAATTTTCGAAATTCTCATCGTCCTTTCATCACTGCAGGTGATGAAATCAAGACAGGACAATCAACTTGTCAGTGGGAGCACGAAAATTCAAACTTTTCGATTTTGGTGGCAATCGACTGAGCATCCTTAATTAATTCGCACTAAGGTGAAAGATTTTAAACAAATATTCTTTTGAAATTCTCAATGCTAAAAATATTTAATTTTTACAAAATAAGGCCTCTGAAATGCATAAGTAAAAATATAGCAATACCGAAATAGACATTTGCGGCAGAAAAATTAGGAAAAAAAGTATTTTTACAAAAAAAAGTTTGAAAATAGGCAAAAAAAAGGCATTTATGACATTTTGCCTGAACTTCCGGGCTCTGGTGACACAAGTGTAAATCTTTAATTGCATGCATTAATGCCCGTGTCACAAATAAGTCTAATTGCGGAGGTACTTCGTCCTCCTTGTGTTGAATTTTACACTTTTGGATTAATTGCCGCCTGGCAGTCGAGTGGTTAGGGATCTAGCTTCTCACTGTGCAGGTCTGGCTTCGAATCCCGGTTTGAGCATGGATGTTTACTAACACTAACAAATTTCCTGGACGGATCATGCTGATCCCTTGGGAATACGTGAGGATCGCGTTATATTATTATTACACCACACCTAGCAATAGAAGTAACATTTCTTTTCAAAAAAGAAATTCACAGTGAGAAGCTAGTTCCCTAACCACTCGACTGCCAGGCGGCAATTAATCCAAAAGTGTAAAATTCAACACAAGGAGGACGAAGTACCTCCGCAATTAGACTTATTTGTGACACGGGCATTAATGCATGCAATTAAAGATTTACACTTGTGTCACCAGAGCCCGGAAGTTCAGGCAAAATGTCATAAATGCCTTTTTTTTGCCTATTTTCAAACTTTTTTTTGTAAAAATACTTTTTTTCCTAATTTTTCTGCCGCAAATGTCTATTTCGGTATTGCTATATTTTTACTTATGCATTTCAGAGGCCTTATTTTGTAAAAATTAAATATTTTTAGCATTGAGAATTTCAAAAGAATATTTGTTTAAAATCTTTCACCTTAGTGCGAATTAATTAAGGATGCTCAGTCGATTGCCACCAATTCTTTTCGAAAAAGTTTTTATACAACTTTTACTACATTTAAATTTACAGAATTTTCTGAAACCTTACAATAAACGTATTTATAAAGTTTAAGGAGAAAAATATATTTCACAACAATGAATATTTTTCTCAAAATAAAAATATTTTTTCCTGTAGATACTACAACGAACTTTATTATCATTTTATTTTTGTCTCAAATCAAGCGAAAGCTCCACAATGTTTAGATTGGTCTCATGTGGAGAAACTTTGGGCAGAATTTCAATGAAGCGAACTTTTCCTACGAAAAACCAAACAATTCTTGGAAACTCTGTTCTTAAACATGTTTCTACTGCCCTTTTTTTCCACGTCGTTATTCAAAGGGATAGGAATATTCAAAAAATTATATTTTCTTATTCTCACGTGAAGCTGAAAAATAAAAAAAATAAACAAATAAAATAATAATAAAATAGAATAAAGGAAAAAAAATTGAAATTTGTTTCGTTGTTTTACATGTTTTTATTTCAATATTCTCACTCGTTTTAAAACATAAGAAGAAAATATTTGAAATAAGAAGCAGAGAAAAAAAAGAAAGAAAACGAAATGATTTCTTAGGAAAAGAATAAGAAAAGGCGTCCTTCAGTGAAATCGAGTAATTTCTATTCCTCCGCAAACGCCGTCAGAAGAAACTTGAATTGAGTTAGTCTAGATAAACATGAGATAGGCTAGTTTGAATTTTTATTCAATCTTCAGATAGAAGCCCTCCTCTCACAGACCTTCTCTCTCTCTCTCTCTCTTCAGGTTTTGCATGTTTATTCAAAGGTTCATCAAGAAATGCAAATGATATTTTCAAAAGGAAAGAGTAAGAGGATGTTGTGTTTCTCTCTCTATACGTATAAAAGAAAAATAAAAATAGAATAGATTTTGAAGCACATGTTTGAACGCTTTCTTCGTGTCGATATGTAAAAGAAAAGAAAAAGGAACAGTTCTGTATATATCTCACTCTCGCACAATTTTCGGAATTTCTCGGATACATCTCGTGATGAAAACGTATTCAAAACTAAGCTATGAAAGTTTGTTATTCAAAGATATCCTGAGAGAGGAGAGAGAGAGAGAGAGAAAAAAAGATAAAGTGTAATTCAGTATTTCTCTTTATGTTTCTTTTCTTTGAAACATTACATTGCCTTATGCATATCGAATACGGTCGCACCATTGTTATTTTTGATATGATATTATCAGTTTCGAAGTTTTCTCCGCGCATATAGTACAGCTGTTTCTAAGATCGAAAAGTATCTTATTCTTTTACAGAACTCATACCAATCTCGTTTGTATTTTGAGATTCGAATCGAAAATGATTTTTCGTTTGATTTAGTCGATTTATTTAAAAAAAATATGTGTTCGATGCGAATCAATACGAACTTTTTATGACAAGAAATACTTTTTATGACAAATGCTGGGGGAAGGGTGAAATAGAAACATTCTTGTTTATTGTTTAGAAATTTACTCTCAGGCTCCAGATTAGAGTATGAAAGAAGTAGGTATGTTGGGTTTGAAATCGCTTATGCATATTTATACGGTAAATGCGAAAAATCGTTTGTTGTCCATATCACCGGCTATTATGCATACTCACCAATTGTCTTGGTAAGTTTCATAAATTTATCACTTTTGCCAGAGATAATGCATAATACCTAAGCGCCGTTAGTAAATTTGATAAGTACTTGAAATTTATCGCCATTATCTGTGATTATAACTGTGAATAAACTAGTGCGGTGGTTCTAAAAAGTTGCTCCGCGGTGTAATTATAGACTGAAAATTGAAATTGAAAAGGGCTCCGCGGGTCAAAAATGATTGAGATCCGCTGCCCTTGTGTAATTGGTGAATTTTATAAATATGAAAAAAAAGGTCCAAATGAGTATTCTAGTCTGTCTGATGAATATATAGTCGGACCCCGATATTATGGTAAAATTTTTTATGATCGTACCCTAGATAATGATACAATACATGTATGCATTATCATTTATATCATATATTGTAGTACGATTTATCATGTTTACCAATAACGTAGGTAATATGCGTAATCCTCAAAAAAATCACCAAAGAAAAAGGCAAATACAAGGAAAATATAAGACTCCTAATGCATTTCGATACGCTATGTGTGTCGTCTTCAGAGTATAAAAAAATAGACCCTCATGTTCAATTCACAGCCGAATTCGAAATAAATAATGAACTAGTACCTTTCTTGGACGTATTAGTAACTAAACAAAAGTCACATTTCCAAACCTCCGTCTATCTTAAGCTTTTCTCGGTCTCACTGGCACCTTATTTTAGATCGTGTCATCCCATGCAACAGAGACTCTAGGCGTTTTGTACTGAGTTAGAGCTTTTAGAATATGCTCAGATCGGAAAACATTAGATCGTGAACTTGAAACCATCAGAACATTTGCTAAAGACGGGGGTTCAACACGGGGGTTGTTAACGAAATATGATTCCAAAATGAGTTGAAAGTTCACGAATCCTACAAGAGGAACCACTTCAAAAAATATCACAGAGACACTCAAAGAAAGTACAGTTGTACCCTACGATCCAATAGTGTCACTCAAAATCAAACCAATTCTCAAAAAATTTAACGTAACAACCATAGATGTGCCTAGTGAAAACTTAAGTTTCAAACCCCGAAGATAGGGTACCACAGAAGAAATAATGTGGCATTCATTACATGTGGTAATTGCCCTCTTGATTACATAGAACAGACAAAGACAAATAAAAACTAGATTAAATGAGCATTGCTATTGTGTTAGAAATAAAGAATATGAAAAATCGAGCATCGCATGAAATTGAGCATCGCCGCTCAATTTCTGGCAAGAGGACTATCGATTCAAATGGCAGGAAGGGGAAGTTTTCCTCAAAGTAAAGTCTCCGCGACTGATTTAGACTTCTACGAAGTCACATATATTCGAGCCTTCAAAAACAAATTAGTAAACGTCAATAAATGAGCACCACCGATCGCAGTGCCATAGCTTAAGTTCATTACAAGCAGGATTGTAAAAAATTGTAAGTGATTAATTTAGGGAAATTTATTGAACTTATCAAAATGCTCGGTGATTATGCTAAATAAACGTTGATTAGGTATTACGATCGGATTTATCACATTTGCCGTAACATGTACAGCACATTTGCAGTACGTATAATCATGATGAGGTAGGCCGGAAAGTTTCCATGGCTGGTCATGGACTGTTCGAAGGGGCAATCGTGGAGAATGAAAATACCCAATAGCGATTGCAAGAATCTATTTGCTTTGTTGGAAAGACAATATTAATGGCTTCATTCCTTTATAGACTCATTGTGATGTAGGTGAATCTAATAAGATGTTGGCGTGTTGCAATTGCCAAAGAATCTGCTCTCTCATTTCCAAAAAATGAGAAATTTGCCTGTTTTGGCTTCTACCATAGTATTGTAACTTTTTTTTGTATAAAAATACTTACCATGCAAAAAATAAGGAAAAATTATAACAAAGTATGAAAGTCTTAAATTAATAGAAACCAATGCATTTTTATATTGTATATTTTTTTCCAGATTCTAATATCCTCGCACTTTTCATCGTCTTTAATCTATTAAACTTCTTAATAAATGTGGAAAAAAAAGCCGTGTTGGAAGAATTAGAGTCATTACCAATTACTTTATCGAAACAAATAACCGTACATAACCTTTTTTATGATACGCAATAAAAGAAAATGTGGATAACATTGAACTCGCATGTATAAGCGACTGGTACCCCGTCTGCAACTCATAACTTTGTACATGCACGAGAGTAATAAACTCAATTAAGGTGTTCTATCGTTGTGCAAATATAACGCGCCTGCTTTTTTTTCTTTTAAGCGGCTGTGAAAAATCGTTTAAGCTCTTTAATCATTATTACCTCAATTTTTCATTTCATGTTTTCTTTCTAAAAATTATATCTTTTACCCGTATTTGAAGAAGCAGCTGCAATTATCTTTATATTTCATTTTTTTCTTACTTTAATATCTTTTTTTTTGTTCTCGAAAAATATCTTTAGTGATCTAGTGTCACGTAAATTACTTTCGAAAACCACGAGAGAAGAGGAGTTTCGCGTGCGCAATCCCTTGTTCTAACTGCACATTTCTTATATATTTTTTTCTTTTTAAGTAAAAAAAAAAATGTTTCAGTAAGACATAAATCATGCCTGCAGAGTAGTTACGTGAAGAGTTTTTCATTTATTTTTTTCTTTATCTCAATTTTTTTTTCTTTCTGCTTTTTCCTGTCTAGTATTACGCTATAAATTTTTCTAATTTTTGTCCGTTGCTCGCTAAAATCTGTAATTTCGAAAAACTTTTCCAATAGTTTCATTTTCAAGAAAAGAACCTTATTTTTTTTCTCTTTCTTTCGTGTTTGAGGCGAAGGAATAAAAAGTGATTAAGAATCTGCTCGGCGTGTGTTAGGAATATAAAATTCTTAGTGAAAGTTTTCCGGTGAAGACATTTACCCATCTCGAGAAAAAAATAAAATAAAAACTGCATATAATTGATATGTAGTTCGCGAAGAGGAAAAACAATATAAAGTGAAAAAAGAAAAACTCGGTGAAGGATTTTGAAAAGAATCAACATTATGAAGAAGACGCTGTGCATTTATTTCTGAAAGAACTAGAATAATCTAAGCATAAACAGATATTAAATTCTATCTGCAGTTTATCTCTCTAGCACTCGCGTAGATATTTATTCATGAAAGTGAAAAAAAAAAATTATTTATTAATGATTTGTTTGTAAAGAAATTATAACGAGTACTTTACATGATCTTTTGCTATAAAGAAACTTATTTGAATCGTTAATAATTTTTCCTTCGATTAACTTTCCTGAAGTTTTCTTTAAATTTGGTAGGAGTACAATTTTTTGCTTTTCTACTTGTAAGTATGCAACGGGTAAATTGTTCAACAGTCATTAAAGTTAAACACAAAAAACACAGGAAAAAATGTCTACAGAAATTACAGTTGCAGTTTATACCATATACAGTGATTCTAAATTTGTAGATCAATAAAAAAATAAGGTGTCGATTGAAATGTTGATTCTAAGACAATGTTCTTCAACCTGTTTACAACTGCAGCCTGGGGAAAATTATTAAAGAATTTCGCGGAACGGCAGAAATGGAGGGAAATAGTTTCCAATAGGCAAAAAAAAAATAAACGAATAAGGGAAAAGATTTCTGAATTGGCCAATATAATGAAGATATACGTGAAACAAGTTGCAGACCAGCAACAATATGAATGAACAGGAGAAAAAAATTTTACAAAACCGGAAAATAAATAAACATGGGAAATAATTTGCAGACCAGCCAAAAAATTTGAAAATAAAATAAGAAAGGAAATTTTTTATTGACAGGTGAAAATAAATAAGTGTAAGAGAAATAATTTGAGGACGGGCAATAAAAATAAACGAATAGGAGAAATAGTTTGCAGAATGGCAAAAAATGAATAAGTAGGAAAGACAATCTGCACATCAGCTGAAAAATGCATCAATTTGAAAAAAAAATTATGGACCTGAAACACACACAAATAAATAAGAGAAATAATTTGTCAACCGATTAAAAATACATGAATATGGGAAATAATAGGTAGAAATAAATAAATAAGTATAAATAGTTTGTTTTTTATTGGTTATGGGTGTCTTTTCCTCAGCTACTTCGATGGGCATTTTGCCTGTTGCGGCCTTGTATTTGCATAATATTTGTATTTATAAAGAAATAATAAATAAATAACCGGCAGAAATAAATAAATAGGAGAAATAACTCGCTTTCCTGTGGTTGCTTAAAACTAATATAAAGACTGTATTTAATTTATTAAAAGTAAAATTCTGAGCGGCCACTTGAATCGGGTGAAATATTTTTGCCATCTAGCGCATGGCGATCACAGATCTAAGATAGTATAAATTTTCGATTTCCCTCACTGTGGATATCATTTTATTTTGCAAACGTGTCTAAAATCTACGAGAATTCGCGACCACCAGAATTTCAGTGCTATTCCATTCGCTCACAATCCTACGACATTAATAAATTGATAATATGGCTTCTCGTCAAGGCAAAAGATTGACATAGTATTAGCATTAATGATTGATGGCCCGTCCCTTCGAAAATTGTGAAAAATTATATCTCATGTTCTCCTCAACACTCTTTCAGTGAAAACATATCCAAACAACCTTTTGTGAAAGAACCAAGTCTCTTTTATTCGCTGTTGGAAATAAAAATGATCACTATCGAATTTTTTAGTGCTATATTCGCTAACAGTCTTGTGACGCTAACGGATTGATAATATGGTTCATAATATATATATCATAATATATACAGTTAAAAAAAGTTTACTCATAGTCCATCCCTTTGAAAATGTTGGAAATTGATATCTCGTTTTCCCTACACCTACGATTTTCCAGGAAAACATCCCAATACTCGAGTATCTTTTATTCGCTATAGAAAACCAAAATGAACTTTCATGCATTTTTCAATGCTTAAAGTAATGTTTGATTCATTCCGCCTACAATGCGATTGAATTTCAATTTGTCTGCAGCAACTCTAAAGGTATGATTCTCGATTCTAGTAATTAAATTTTCATGTTTATATGCATCGCAATCGCATCTTATGCATCGCAAATATGCAGAACAGTTTGGTAACAAACGATTTTCCCTTCTAATGACAGGAATGACGGTGCCGGTAAGTCGATTTGATTTACCACTATCTCAACCATTAAATGATAATTTACAGAATTTTCAAGTTAAAGCTTACCAAAACTAACTGGTTTATGGTTCAAGACTACTTTTCTATTAACTTTTTCGAAAATTGCAACAATTCTACACAATTTAAAATACCGTGGGATATTATTTTCAGCAACAATACTCTTGCAAACCAGTTTAAACGGACAAAATTGTTAATTTGCACGCAAACACCTTACACATATGACAAACATCGCGGGTCCTATCTTTTTGTAAGCTGGTAAATTACAGCAGTTTGTGGTCTGCGAACGGTCTCGTAGCCATTTCGTATATCTAGACAATAGACTTTCTTTGTTTCAAACCGAGCACAACTCTGGTCCTACCGTCATGGGCAATATACTGCCTAGTGAATTGCGACGGAAGTGTATCTATTTAATAGTAAGTTGTCATGTCTGATTTTTTCAGTGCTGTTATCTATATTTTAAATTGTGAGTGAAATGCAGTGATTGAATATTTGTACCATTGCGGGTCTGTTGCTCTCTGTGGTGAGACTTTTTAATGGGGAGATGTTGCTTCTCAATGTTGCAAACCACTAGACATGAATGGAAGTCCAATGTTGCCAATGCGGTAGCCATTGATAGCATAGAAAAAATACCATTGCTGTCTTGTAAAGTACCGGTTGAATACGTGGATGATAAAATCGATTTTAAAAAGGTTTTGATTGCTTCTTTATTGCAACTTTAATATCTTAGAAATTAACATTTGTTTCTCTAAAATGTGTCTAATTTTTAGGGGTCACCTTACATGCGCACGGCTCATTTACGAGTATCTATACATCGTAATTAAAAGTCGTAGCACTTCTTCTATTCGATCTTCATTGCTCCCATGATTCACTGTGTTGAAAATCATGACAGTATCAATAATAGGAGTTGTTAAGTATGGATCGCAATCTAATCTTGATTCTCTGAGACTTCGGAGATAAGTCCTGCAAACCCACTTGAAGCTAGGGATTCTTGAGCTATGTGTCACGACCAGAATTTGATTCGCAGGAGCTTTCGAAATGTGCCGTACGAATTCACTTTCAGTCAGGGACTTTGAACTATGGGTCATGACACGAACCTGATTCATGGGGCTTTCGAAATGTGCCGTACGAGTCCACTAATAGCCAGGTATACTTGAGCTATGTGTCACTACCCAAAATTGATTCTCAGGAGCTTCCTAGAACAGTCGTACAAATTCACTTCCAGACCTGCTATAAATGCACTTATTGCGTCACTGGTTTCACTTATTTTGAAAAACAAAGTCCCATGGTTCTCAAAGCCGATCTTGTTGCTGACTTTGTTCGCGGATGAAAACGGTTAAGAATCTCTGATGCATAACAGAATATTTTCCCAAACGTGATATAGAAATATATCTCTATTACAACTGACGTATTTCGTTGCTCATCTATCTTCGTGTGGTTCTTTTCGATCAGCGACTGAAGTTTCGACACGAATTTATACAAACGACCTGTTACGGTTATTTTCGAAATATTCAAAATGGGCAGATGGATGGGAACGAATTAGATTCTCGAGAAAAAGAAAACTCGGATATAAGACCAGATGCATTGGGGGCAGGTAACGTTATGCTTGCATTAAAGCTGCTGCTGTCGAGGGAAAAAAAGCTCATTTCCATTTCTCTGGCGTCTCGTCCGTGAACCAGATCAGCCGGAGATGTTTATAACTTTATGAATTTCAAAGCAGAGCTCATACCACATTCACGGGAATTTAAAGTCCACTAGAGATAGAAGGGGAGGAGAAGAACATTTTTTTTTTTCATTTTCGAAGAGAACGCCATCTCTGGTGAGTCGATTTTCCTTTTTTCTTCAGGAACGTCCATCTCCATCTCTCTCCCTCTCTCTATCTCTCCTTCCATCAATATTTATTAAGAAAATGGGATGGATTGAAGGAATAAAAAGAAATAAAAGAATATTTTTTTCACATGGGACATTCTTTTCTTCCCAAGTATAGTTCTGTTAACGCATTGCCACGAAACAAATGACGAGAAACAATGTATAGTGTTTTATAGCTTGCGAAGGTAAGAAATACACGCCTATATGCAAGCTACGTAGATAATAAAACTGCCCCGGTTTCTATTTTTTTTGTCTTGAATTTCCTTGAATACAATAGCTCATCAGAATCAGAACAGCCACAATCCCGATAACCCAAAATTTCTAATTGTCAAGTATACACTGCTTTCGGATACCAGGATTTTCACATTCAGCATCTAACTGCGCTGATAGAAGACATACCTTAATTTATGAAGTTCTAGATTCGAGTCTCGTTTCAATCAATGTGATGACTTTTATGTATGTGATTAGACTCCAATGGCTTAATGGCTTAAACCAGGCGGGGTTTAAGAAGGTTGGTTCTGGTCATTAAATTCTTCTTAGACTGCAGCCTTCTCGGTACCGCGAGTGGGATCCAACAGACTCCATTCCTTACGACGAGGTTTCTTACTGAACGCATATTAATTTCTTGCAGAATCTGAGTTTAAGGTCGTCATCTTCTTAGCGTTGTTGGAAAATCTGTTTCATCTTGGTCAAAAATTCGTTTTTTGATGAGGAAAATGAATTGGCGTCTAGCAATCAAACGCGTGATTTTAAAAATATGTCTCAACAGTTGGAGCTCAGAAGAAGAAACGCACCAACTCCAGCCGCATCGCTATACTGCAATTTACTGGCATTGGCGAGTTGGGTTGGAAATGATGGTATCATGTGTTGGTATTCACCTCAAGCTCGTGAGGGTAGATGAAGAGTAGGGTAGAGTAGATGAAAAGAGTGACGAGAACGACAGTTTAATCGAAGATAATCTCTCAATAAGTTTAAGTAGGAGGTTTCTGAATAAAGAAAAAAAAAAACAAATTCATTTCCATGTAGAATATATAATGTCACTGAAATAGGATCTGCTAGACCCCACGGACGTGCTCTTAAACGCACGCGCTGCCTTAGTACGATTGTACACTTCATTGCACCAGAACAAACATGATGTGACTGCATTGAAGCAATAATTCCCAAATTGCGAAGGCATGAAGAAACTTCAATCAAAGAGGAAGGATTTGAGTGAAGGATAATGGATTTAACCTTTGATGATTATCAATTTTCGCTAATCTTCCAACGGTTTTCCAAACCCTTAACAATTTATTTCAACAGTATTTGAGATGAAGTGAAAATTATTTCTTCACTGGATCCTTATAATGTTTGAAGCAATCAAGCTGTCGGAATAAGTAAAATTAAAAACAGTTATCGTTATATTGCAAGAGTGCTATGCTCAAAATTTCAACAGACTCCTAAAGAGATTCCCGTTGTCTGAAAAACTTTATACATAAACAAAGGCCACAACAGGCACAAATGGACGAAAAAAAGATTTCCGTAAAAAATATGGATTTCAAATATAACCAAAATACAGCGAGCAGTTATAGCGAAAAAAAAAGACTAGTAATTTATAATTCATTATAAATTATCTTCATTATGGTAACATATGATAACTTATGATAACATAACTTCACTCGTAAAAAAATTATGGTTGCCTTATCTAAGTTTGGATATCTTTTCGATTCCACCCAATATAAATATCGTACTTCTTTTTAAACAAGCACATTTTTTTTAACCGAAAACGTTTCTGAATAAAATTAAAACTATTATATAAAAGTATAATTTATTCCTAAAAATAACTAATTATTTACGTGGTTACAACGTTATTGTGAATTTAATTTTAATTAAAACACACGAAAAATGCACAGTTGTCTTACAGAACATAAACAGAGGCTGAACCTTCTATCTCGTGAATGAACGAGTCTAAACAATAATCGGATTAGGTAAATATGTTAAATTTTTAAAACTGGAAAAGTTTCGGATTCCAAAACTTGCTTATAATTCACGAGATTATTATTAGGAATTATACGAATGTCAGTTGCATAGTAAACGAAAGAGAATACACCAGATGGTGGAACAGAATTATTAATAAGGCTATCATTCCGTATTGTTTTTAAAGAAAACTCGATTCCAGATAGTCTTACATGATATGTACATATTCATATGTATATGAATTCATAAATAATATATTTTCGACCACCAGATGATTGTCTGACGTCACTCGAATGGATGGGATTCAAATTGTATATTTAATCGAGACGACAAATAACATTCAATTCTAGTATTCAAACGAGCTTCGAAAATGTTCCCGAAGTGGTGGCGGTGTCTGATTGAAATCTGCAAGGTGGAATCGTCAAACACAGCCTTGCGGCATACTTGTATAGCACAGACAAACTTAATCATCCCACACTCCCACCCATCCTCTACCCCCGGTAACATTCAAATTAAGGAACCTCAGTGTAAACATCGAAATACGAGCAAAATCGTAATCTCGTCGCGTGTTTGGGACACGTATAGATATGTGTATGCATATACTATGCATGCATATATCCGAGTGGTCTTTGTTCGTGCGCCCTTTCACCTTTTGTGCATGATGTGGGGAATATCGCCGAACTACTCGGTTAGTCGTCCATCCATCCACTGCCACTACTGCATGAAACACACAAACGTTATTCCAAAGGAAAGGCGGACATGAGCAGATTAATGTTAATGAGCTTACACGTGGGCCGCAGTGATTAGCTTTTCGATCCGAGTACTCTGACGAATCAGCTGTTCGTTCCATTGGCTCGCTTTAGATTACATACGTATGTTTCTGCAGGATCAAGAATATATGCATCTACGGTTATGTAGGCCTATGTATATATTCGGCAACCGCCTTCCCACGACGAACCTATTTTGCTATGGTAAAGATGTCCGAGGAAACGTAAATCCGGCTTTGCATTCATCGGTGATAAGGATACTCACAATGGTGAATTCAACACTACTTATCGCGATGCTTCCTAAAGTATTAGAAATAGTCTATTGATAGTTTTATGCTTTTGAAAATAATTAGGGTTCATATACACCCCTGGATACGAAAATGATATTTACATTAATTGTGGTTATTAAATGCGATGCATCAGGATTTTGCCATTCAGAATTAAAGGCAAATAAGCTCAAGAGTTTGCAATTTTGTTTTTTGAAGGGGGGGGGGAGATTTATTTATGATAAAATTGAATATTTTAACTCGTTAGATGACAGTATGGAAATTAGAAGATGATGGAAACTATGGTATATTTAATTTACAGGCTGTCCTGTAAGTGCTAATGCGGCCTTTATCTCATCAACCATCCGTCGTAGAGATATTTCAATTCAAAAAAATTCCAAAATGTATTCCAAAATTATCCTGTACCAGTTTTGGGAGTAAAAATACAGTGCAAAAAATGAAAAAAATCAATCCAAATTTTTATACTGTCCATTTGTCCTCTAACTTCCAGTTGGAAAGTTATTGCCCTGTATCTCTTAAGGCCAACAGAAAAAAATTCCATGTTTCTAATTGCAATATTCGCTAAGCTATTTGGATCCGAGAATCAAAGAAAGTCGTATATCTCAGCGAATATTGCTTTTAGGAACTTGCAGTTTTTTCGTTGGCCTCAGGAAAGACAGGGTAAGAGCTTTCTAAATAAAAGTTGGAAAACAAGGTGATCGTATAAAAAAATTGTAGATTTTTTATTTTATTTTGTTACACACTGTATTGTTACTCTCAAAACTAGTTAAGGGCAATTTTTGAACGCCTTTTGAACATTTTTCAAATTTAAACTATACCTTTACGACGGACGACTTACAGGGCATCCTATATATAGTTTATATTAGTTGAAATACTGTAATCAACAGGGATAGCACATAAAAATGACCTAAAAATTGACAGAATATGCTTCAAAAAAATTATATGCCGTAAAAACCTAAAAAGTATGCCATTATAGCATGACCGTGTTTCCTCAAGGAAATTACGGAAAATCGTCAATCCTTGTCCAAAATGATGCCGAAGTCACACAAGCGGAATTGCCAATTGTTGACAATATCGTCGAAAAATTGCCTATTGTGGGAAATTAAGCTGGTGGAAGTGAGCTTGGCGAAAATGTCCTTTTTCATTTTTTGTGTCAAGTGAAGTTCTAAAATATGAAAATATGCCTTAAATCCAGAAAATCATTAACATGTCTTAAAATGTCTGAAAAATCATGAAAACACTCGAAACATGCAAAATTATAAATAAATATATACATTGAAATCCGAGCCCTTGTAATCACTGTCCTGTTTATACTGCTAAATGATAGATTCTTTTACGACATGGGACAGGAGAAGATAAATTTATAATTATACGAATTTCAACTATCAACGTCTCAGGTACATTGCGGAGAGAATACGCTTTATATATTAGTTTATATAATGTTTCTTATAATTTTTTTTTTAAATAGAAATTCCGAAAACATATATTATCCGATAAATTATAATTTATCGGATAATATATGTTTTCGAAATTTCGATTTCAAAAAAAAAAATTATTTAACCATTGATTACGATAATTATCGTAATCAATGGTTAAATAATATTTTAGATGATATTTCCCGTTCCTTTGAGGCTTTTTGACCATGACAAAATGTATGAGACCAGGGCTGGACAAATCTCCAAAAATTTACAGGTCCGTCAGGCATGCAAAATAGATATACGAACTAATATTTTACGCGTTTGGAAATTATTATCACTGGATTTAATTACTTAAAAGAAATTAAAAATATAAATTTATTTATTTGCATAAAAATATTGAGTGTTTGAAATTTTGAAAAAAAATTCAGATATTCTAAAAGCATGTGGTCATGCTTCAAAATCTGAAAGTAGTCAAACTACTAATCATAACTTTCCGTGCTGTTGGCATAGGAAACGAAATGTTATATATATTGAGAATTTTTATTTTTTTTTATAACAACTTTCAATATTTTCAATTTTCTGTAAATTTGTTGTATCATAAAAATTAAATATTTAAATTTATATTTCGTAATTTTTTGTAAATATATAACAGAAGTCACCAAATTACAATTTACCTCGCTTACAGATTTATAGCCGATTTACGAACTGTATTCTATATTCTATTATTTCTATATTCTATTATTTCTATATTCTATTATTTCTATATTCTATTATTTCTATATTCTATTATTTCTATATTCTATTATTTCTATATTCTATTATTTCTATATTCTTTTCTATTCCTCTCTATTCCTTCCAACACAATATGAACATTTGCATATTATAATATTCCAGTTCACAAGAAAAAGATTCATTTGTTCGTGTTGTCAAAAAATTACACTGAAAAATTATACTGAAAAAATATCGAGTTAAAAAAAATTATTCGTCCTTTTCTCGTTCTTTCCTCTCATTTAATGAATTCCTTCCGGTAAATTTCCATCATTTTGCCCATCTGATTTCTTAATTAATATCATTCTGGGAATTGCATCGTTATTCCTTTTTTAAATTGTATTTTCATCAGACCCATTCCCAATTTTTATTTGTAAAAGAATTAAATTATCGATTAAAAAAAGCATATTATCAAAAAGAAAATGAGAGGAAAACATATAGCAAATGTAAATTTTTATAATAATATTAAAGCAAAAATATCTCAGCTTTGAAAATTCAAACACCTGGTCCCTATCAAAAATGGTGGAGAGGAATAAACTGGCTTCAATTTATGAACAGAGCTAAGGAAACTTACTTTTATTACAGCACCATTATTAAAAATTTTCTTCCACAAATTTTCGTAATTTGGCTTCTTAATTTTGTTCATTGCGTATTCTTGTTTCAGTTCTTAAAAAATGTAATGACTTTTTTTTTTGGGAGTGAAATAAAATCTCTTTTTTATTGTGTGGATCTACTGTATATCAATCACATAGCAAGGGATCACACCGTAAAAGTTTGATGAAAGTTCATTTACAAAACTTCAAAAATGCAACCAATGAGTGCATCGGTTACATTCGAAAAAATGCAATTGATAGGGTTATTGGTTGTTTTAAAGTTTTGTAAAAGAAATTTTCCAAAACTTTCATAGTGTAATCTCAGACAAAGAGCAAACTTTATCAACAGTATACAAAAATGCTGGATATATATCATTATTTACATTCTTTGTGGATAAATAACTGATTGAAAATCGTGCATTTGGAGATTGAATAAAACTAGAACTGATTTTGCTTGAGAAGACCAGTCAGTTTGAATAAAAGTAAGCTCAGAAAGAAAGGAGTTCCAATGTGTCGTCCTAAAAAAACATGGGAAAAAAATTATGCATGTTTATATCACCCAGAAACGCATAAAAACAAAAACATTAGCGGTGGGGTGCAGTTATTAAAGCCAAGGAAATTACTAAAAATGATAATAATGGTTACTCATCGCCTATTGAACTTCTTGGCGATATCTATAAAATATTTCTTTTCATTGCCTTCCTCCAGTTTCTCTGATCTAGGGGAACTAGTTGTTTCTCTTTTTTACTTCTTCTTCTTTCTTTGTATGTGCTGCACCTGATTATGTGCCGTTTGATACTCTAGGGTTGAGGGATTTTAAATTCATTCTTCGCCTTTATTGGCGTTCAAAATATAAATATTTACATTTTTTTGAGTGACCCATAATTATTCTGCCGGATGTTTTGACGCGAATACGCCTTTTAATTCGCCCGACGATATTGGTAACATTCGCATCACGTTTTTAAACGCTCATATGTCAGGAAGTACCTAACTCAAGCTCAAAGCAAGGGTATTGTCAGGTCAGATGCACATTGCAAAGGTACATGCAATGATATCCGTCCGATATCTCTCCCTGCTTGGGCACCAGAAAGCCTTGATTCGTAATAAATTGTTTTCCACTATATCTCAAAAAGTACGAAATGCACATCAAAAGCAATGGAATTGCGACATGCACATGGCAAAGGTGCACTCAGTGATATCACTCCGGTTTCAATATCTTTTTCGTCTGGGCTCTGGCCGCTGCCCTTATTCGTAACAATTGTTTTCCGCTATTCACAACGAAAATAGACGACACTGGTGCCGTGTGTTAGCTATTCGAAAGACAAAGCCGATGATAATGACATAATTCCATGAATCACGTGTTAGGTACTGACATATAAAGACACAAAAAACATATTCACTTCAGAACTGCCGGCCGTGTCTATGACAAAGCCTACTGCAATTTTTAAATATTTGTACATATTTAAATGAGTAGAATCAGTGGTAATTTAAAAAAAAAAAACATTTTCAAGACGTCACCTTGGGAACCTTTACTTGTCAGTTGTTTATCAGATTTGCAATACATCAAGGTTAATAACACTGAAATGCCATCAAAAGAACATCTAGATTTGAGATCCTACCTCCTTTTCTTCCCTTGCCGGAAAGATGTAGATAACCGCCATTTTACAGAATAATATTGAGCCCAAAATAATGTAAATTAATGTTAACATTTTTTATCGAAATTCAAGCAAGTTAAAAACCGCTCTTCTAGATTTAGACTGATTTTCTGAAATGCCTAATTATTGGTTGCAATTACTATTAAACGAATAGGAACTAAATCGTCAAAAAATCATTCATTCGTCAAATAGTTTTGCCCCATATCCGGATATAGTATAATACTGGGTGGGCGAAAAGTACTAGAAAAAATTTTAAGGTTAATAATAAATCAACCAATATTGGAAAAAAAATGTGCTGTTTGCACTAAAATGCACATCGTTGAATTTTTCTCATAAATTAGAAAAATAGCTGGGAATTTCTCAGACATGTGCATGTGTATGTTTCACACTGTATCACGAAAAACTCGGCATAACACATACAAAGTAACATAAATAGATGGGGAGGGGCGATAAGAAACGAAAAAAGATCTGAGGAAGTGGGCGGCAGAACAAAAAAAGTTTGAAAAATTCTGGTTGAGATCTAGCCTGAGCTAGCAAAAGTGCTCATATTGGAATGCGGTAATTTCATGCAACGCAAATTGAAAGAAACATCGTGAACTGTTTATATTACATTTCATGTGTTCAGTACATTTTTCATAAGTTAAATTTTCATGTGTTTAGTACATTTCATGTGTTTAATACATTTCATGTGTTTAGTACATTTCATGTGTTTAATACATTTCATGTGTTTAGTACATTTCATGTGTTTAATACATTTCATGTGTTTAGTACATTTCATGTGTTACATTTTAACTGTTTTTGTGCCATTTTAGGATTAATGTATCGTTGTGTGTATCGTTTAGTAAGGGACAATGCCAGGTTGGGATGTCGCAGGGAGTTATTCTCTAATAGGCTTGTTCATAAATGGAATTGTTTACTTCTGGGGGTTGCAAATTCTAACACCATTGACACATTTTAAAAGAAATATGATTAACGTAGTTGAATAAATCGAGAAGCTATTCATACTTAGATAATAACACATTTTTTTTAATGGGAAGTATATATTATTATAGTTATCAGTATTATATTATTATATATTATTAATTATTAGTGTCTTTTCTTCCGTGGTATTGTACATGCTTTTATGTTGGGTTGTTGTAATTTGGCTATATTTGGGATGCATATTTTTTGAATCACCTCATTGTGCATTTTGCCTGTTGTTGCCTTTGAATTTGTAAGTCAAGTTCAAAATAATGCAACGCCATCTCTTAAGGGAAAAAGAACGAAAAAACTCTCTAGGCCATAATAAGTACTTTATAGCTGAACCACATTTTTTGTCGATTAGTTTTTTTTTGTTTTTTTTTTCAAACCGAGCGCAACTCCGGACTATCGCCATAGAAAATTTACTACCGATTGAGTTGTGTCGGAAGTAAGAGCGTGTGCTAACGCTCTCGATACGAGTCCGTCACTATGACCACTCCACCACCACGGCGGCAATTAGTTGGTTGTTCTTTGTTTTAATAATCAATTTTGAAAAGTACCCAGGACTTTTCACCCAACCTCTATATTGTTCATGTAAAAGTACTAATGTTGTTGGTTTTTCATGAAAACATTAAAAAAAGCAATTTAAAATTGTTTTCGATACATTGTTTAACCGTCCCACAGAGACTTATTTTCGAATTATATGAGTAAAGAAAATTTCTTTCATTAAAAAAATTTTTCTCTTTCGTTAACAAATTACGAAATACCGTGATTTCTATACGCAAGCAGACATTATTCCATCGTAGATGCTATGAGAGAGGAATTTGAAATTTCACTTCACCGTAAATACAAAATGACAACTTCTACAATTTATGTTCATTTGAGTTTCTAAGGAAAAAATACTACTTGAAATATCACACGATGTTCTAAGAATAATATGCCAATCAATCAAAAAGGTTTTCAAGGTTTCATTTGAGATCTTATTTCAGAAAATAATTACTGAAAGGTATGTTCGGTATTTCGTTTTTGATGTCAATGACTGTGTACTTCATTTTTTAAATTCAAAATAAATGTAAACTGACATGTTTTTGGAGCTTTATGACTTCACGCGAATTAAAATTAAATGGAATTTATTGTGAAGGTATCTGAAACTATTAAACTATAATACAATAATTTGTACCTCTTTTTTTGCCAGAAAAAAATTGAAAGAGAATGAGTTAGTTCCGATCTCATGAAAACTCAGTACTTCAGGTCATTAGGTTTGTCTTTTTTCGACTCCAGCTAATATTAGCAGCTAATACTATATTGCTAGTTTTAAACGCCAAATCACACAGGAAAGAAAATACACAGTTCCCCTCCAGCTTAAATAAGTTAACGTAAACTTGTAATTTTGTGTATAAAACGAGAGGGGGTGGCATCTAAACGCATAGACCCATCTAGATATAGCCTGGGAAGCCCTCATGTCCATAGGAAACATACATGATTAGATCTTGTATTGTGCTTTTCGAGAGTATGTTTATATGTAAGCCGCTACTGTTTCAGTTTAGTACAGTGCTTGAGAACATTATTTTGCTCCGAAGCCCTTATGTCAAAACGACCCTACATGGAATATCCACTAAGAGGGGAGTTCACTGAATTCCTGCCCAGAATGGTTATTAAATATTATATTTCCTAGAAATTTGAGAATTTTTTTAAATTACCGATTGGGTTTTTTTTTCATATTTGCAATATTGAAGAAAATAATTGATTATTTGCAGGCTGATCATTTAAAAAAAAATTAGGAATAGAAACGAAAAAGGATTCGAATAGGAAAGTGAAAGTAAGCGAAAAAAGCAAACAAACAAGATATTACAGTATCAAAGTATAATTTGTCAAAAAAAGTACAAATATGTTTAATAATTTTTGTTTGCTTTTCAGATATTTCTCATTGATTTTCGAATTCTCAGAATCTGAAACATGAATCAAATTCACTTTATGGAAACTGTAAGAAGTTTGCATCTGTTGACTGCAATGGGTTTCTAAGAATTAGTAAAACTCGACAAAAAAGAAATTAAAAAAAAAAAGGAAATCTTTGAGGGATTTTTTTTAAAGAAGAAAAAAAGAACGCCGATGTTAAAAAAGGAAAAACCCACTAGGTTTTGTAATTTTTGAAACATTTTTTTCAAATCTTATAAAAAAACAGCTAAAAAATATTGGGAATTCAAATGGAAAGAATTTGAAAGGATTGGGGGAAAGACATTTAGCTTGATAGAAATGTTTGGAATAAGAATATCATTAATTGTATTCAAGAATTCCCAGAGCTACATACAATTTCCAAGAAAGGAATTTTAAGAAAGGAATTCTCTTGAATCTATTGAATTCAAATCAACAATTTTTTGTTTACTAATTTCTTTCTTTTTTTTTCATGAAATACAATACAACGTATTCTTTATTTATCCTGAAACGCATAACGTCATTGTTTTCATGTTTTTTTCCCTACGAAAGATATAATAAGGAAAAGAAAAACCTTTGGGAGAATGAAACAATGGATTTATTCTGAATTAAAGAAAAATGAATAAATAATGAGTGGGTGAGTAATTTATTGTGAATTTTTTTAATGAGATGAAAAAACATTCTATGATGAGACCACTAAACACGTACTCAATACATGAAACATGTTCGAATTTTTTCCATTTTTCATGGTGATGAATGGAATTGAAATTATTTTGAATGAGATTTTGTAGCTCTTGTATTGATGTCCTCAAAAACTATGTTACTATGAATATTTCAATTTTGTTGAGAAAAAAAAATTCATTGAAATAAATAATGCATCTATTTGTCGGAAAAAAATTTATGGATTTATTTATGAAAAAAATCAAACATAAATTACAGCAAATTATTATTCATCTCTCCATAACCATAACATTCTTATAAAACTCTATATTAAAATGCAAATGAATAAACGATGATATTATTTTTTCGTAGACTAAAACTCATTAATCAATTTTAATTCCACGCAGATTAGATTCAAAGACACATGAAGCAAAGCAAAATATGTTTAGATGCACACGTATATAATGTAAATGTTTTACATATTCTTGGAAAACAATTTTACTAAAAATATTAATTTCTTCAAAAATTGGAGAAAAAAAAAACACAAACAAAAAAAAAAACGGCAAAGTATTTGAACGATATAGGGTATAGTGTATTTTCCTTCATTTGATCTGAAAATATATTTGGAAATTAAAATTGCTATAATTAAAAATATATGAGATTTAAATTAAAAATATCAAGACGGATGTGTAGTTGTACAGGGTGGACGAGAAATCCTGGACACATTTTGAAAATTTATGACAATTCACATAAAAACGCGAGGTTTGAACTAAAATACTCGTCCTAGTGTCCTCAGGGAATGTGCTAATAAATTGTTCTGGAGTAGCACAGAAATGCAATGGACATATTGGGATAAATTGAGAAGCTATCTACACTTCGATGGGACAACCATAATTTTTATGAGCAGCGTATTTATATTTTATCATAATTATTGGTTTTTTTAATGCTCTTATTGGGTTACTGTATTTTTGATATAGTTTAGATATGTATTAGACTTCATTAACTAAAAAAAAAGCAATCCAATTTTACTCACCGGTGGCGCTGACACACATAATAAATGTTAATGACAATTTTCGTTACATTAAACAATCACATTTCAACATTAGCACCCTTTAACTGGAATTAATTTAAACCAGATTAAAAAGAGCGCTCATACTGAAATGCGATAGTTTTATTTACCGTTAACCGAGGTGACATTGTCCACTCCGATGACATTTGTCCTGTCTGAGGGAAATGGTTTGAAATTAGGGCTGTCTGTTAAACATGTTGTCAATTAAACTAATAAAGGAACCGTTTGACAGAGTGCTTCCAAGTCTTCAATGAGTGATACAGAACTAGCTGAAATTCAGTGTTGTCCAGATTGCAGCATTAGTGTTATTTGCAAATAAATTGAAGTGTAATACCAGGGTGGCTTTGTCTCAAAGGGGATATTTTTTGAAAAAGAATAATATTTTTTACCTAAAAGACAAAGCTATCCCAAGCCCGGGTGTCACTGTCCCACTAAAACAAAAACTGAATAACTGATTGAATTTGATGAAAAGGTGTGAAAACGAATCGTTGGGATCTCGCCATTACTGAAAAAGTTTCAAACCAAAAAGGAAAAAAAATGCTAGAGTTCACGTCTTAAATAAGCAAAATTCCGGAAAAGTTATTGAAAATTAATATAGTCACCCCGGTTGATGATGCTACAAATTGTCATAAAAATTAAATATGCAGTGTTGCATTTTATGTGTTACTAGCTATAATACCCGGCGTTGCCCGGGTTTTCTTCAATGAGGCTGTTTGGATCACGTGATATCTCCCTCTTTCTTTGAGGGACATGCAAACCGTGTCTAAGTTAACCAATATGGCCACTTCCTGCGCAACTTCATGAAATAAACAAATCTAGATTTAAAGAAACATAGAAACGAATATATATTTTTTTCTTTTTTAAGGGGTGCTAGGTATTTCGATTCCCTTCCCCTGAATTTCAAGTTATTAAATCTGCCAGTTTCAGCTTTCAAAAATGCTTAATTGAAGCTGTGGAATTTCTTCGATGTACTTTACGGGCCCATAATTAATTTTAAAACATCCTAAACTATGAATTTATGCAGTTGAATATCAAAAGACAATACGGTGACATTAATTTTCATGCTTGAGAAGATATAAATAAAAAGTTGAAATCAATGTTATTGCATGAATGTCCAACTCAAAAGTAGGTCCGGCTAATTACTTCATATTTGATCTCCTGGGCTTCGTATATCTCTAATCGAACTCAATATTTCAGAAATCTAGAATTCAATGCAATTTTTAAAATTATTGATGTGACAGAAAACTCCACAAAATTTCAGCATTTCTACAGTAAAATCGGCAATTTTAACACCGATTTCTATGGGGCATCATCCTTTGCCTGACCCTCAAAGTGATGCTGATGATGGTGTCTATTCAAAAAGCTCTCATTACTGGGAGGATTGAATAAAGTGGCAAACCACTATAAAGGCATAAATATTATACATATACTGACAGCGTTGAAGAAATGACAAACCATTGTAAAGGCATATACACGTCTTAAACGCATTGCTAGGGAACCACGGTAACCAAAGTAAACGTTCGGAAAGTGATTGTTGAGGCCCATAAACCATTGTTGCCGGACAGTTTTTTGCCCATTTGGGGCATTTGCCCTGGTCTGACGAAATTTTAAAGTAACCTATCGTTCAAGTCGGGTCCCATTTGGTATATATGCAAAATTTGACGACTATCGATCTAAAATTGTAGATTTGTATAGAGAACATACACAGACACACACACAGAAAATCAATTTTATATATATAGAAGATAGATTAACTTTTTCGTTTCAGAGTGCCACCTGTGAGTGAAATTTGAACTTTCCTTTGCATAACAAAAAAATACACTTCCTCTAGACCATGATGAGTATTTCAGTGCAAAGCGAACTTTTTTTAACGCCATTTTTGGTTGATTCGTTATTAACTTTTAAAAAATTTGTCCAGAACTTCTAGTCTATCTCACCAACATGAATATTTTTCATTTCACTTCAAATAGTTGATTATTTGTATGGAAACGACGCACACGCACGATTTTTAACGTAAGAAATCGCTTGAATGAAAAGTGAATTTATTCATAGCCTATTTAAAACCCCATTCCAAGTTTTGAAAAGAAATTATTATTTAATGTTTAAAATGATCATCATTTCAAAAGACTTGTCCTTCAAGAAAAATTTTCATTTATCAGTAGCAGCAGCTCTAAAACGTAAGTTGTTTTCTAAAAAATAATACTCAATGATTTTTCTCTAAATAAAAGTCACATTTAAACACCAAATAAGAATGTTGATATAATTTTTGTAACTTTAGTAACACAGACACTAAATTTTTATAATTTATTGAGAAGATTGTTTTGGATCTTGCTCTCAGCCAGTATTGCCGCTTTTCTGTCCACAGGGAATTTACAGACTTATATTACCAAGAGAGAAATACATATTTTTCTGTCCCTATTCACATGTACGTACTGTATACAGTTTTAATTCAAATTATCTTGAGAGAAGTCATTTCAAGGTGGAACTCCTTAACCAGATTAAAATAATTCCTCTCGAGATCGTTTGATGGCGTTGATCGGAGCGTTTGACTGAGATTTTTATGATTTGTCGGTAGAATGATTTCCTTTCACCGCTTTAATTCGTGAAGTACCTTTTACTTTGAAGAAATAAATGAAATATTTTCCCTGTTATATTCAGATCATGTGATCCCTCTGATGATCCATACTAGTTTTCTGGTGCTATGAAGCACGAAATGAATTAGCTTTTAATTCACGTTTAAATGGATAAACGAATCAAAATTCGTGTATGAGGTTGAATTATTTAGTTCATGAAGATTTTAAAATATGAAGAGTCTTTGTGGAACATTTCATCGCATAATGTTCTCGTAAGAATCAGAGTTTTTGAAGATGTCGTTTTAACGATGTTGATGTTGCTCATTGAAATATGGCTGGGTGATCTGGTCTCTAAATTAACATGAGAAGAGAAATGATGTTTCAGTTGTAAGGGAATCGTAAATTCTTTCAACTGATTCTTTCTTGATGGCTAGCTACGTCTCACTGCTCACTGTATCCTAAGTACTATATTATATATGTATTCATACATACAGGGTGTCCTGTAAGTACTATTTTGACATTTTCAATGTCAATATTGGGATATCATCAACCGTACATCGAAGAAATCTCGTTTCAGTTTAAAAAAAAAAGGTGCATAATATATTCAGAAATCACCCTATACCAATTTTGAGTGTGAAAAAAAATCTGAATTTTTATATGTTCCCCTGTCCTCTAACTTCTATCTAAAAAGTTGTTGCCCTGTCTCTTTTGTACCTCACCAGAAAACATTGCACGTTTCCTAGTGCGATATCCGCTGAGATATTTGGATTCAAAAATTCGGAAAAAAGTTGAAAAGGAGCATTATGAACTAACGGACAACACTACTCTTCGTCAGTTATGATGCTCTTTTTTTATTTTTTGAATTCCAGTATTTTAATTCAAGTATCTCAGCAAGGGTTTTTTTGGGGGGGTTCAGAAGAAACCGGGAAACAATTTTTTTTATCGGAAGTTAGAAGGCAGTGGGGAACGTTTAAAAATTTAGATATTTCATTTTATGACGCACTGTATTGTCTCTCCCAAAACTGGTAGAGTGATTATTTCACAGATTTTAAACATTTTTTTAAATATAGACCATACAAATGAGATATTAGAATTCGAAAAATAGGGAAAATTTGGGATAAACAATGTATAAAAGGTTTTCCCGCATTTTTAGAGATGTTTTCCTCCAACTTTCCTCCGTTTTTCGAACTAGATTATCTTAGTTTCACTTAGAAACGCTGATTTTTTTTGACATCCGGGGAGACAAGGCAACAACTTCCTAATTGGGTTTTGGGGGTTACGGGGGATGTATAAAAACAATGTGAATTTTTTATTTTACCAACTGTACAACCCGAAAACCACACTGAAGTTATAAATATGAGATTTCGTGAATATTATGTTTTATAATGTAGATACCCACTAAGATGGGATTTCTCAAAACATCGAAAAGTAATTTTCAGATTACCAAATCCACACGAGTGAAGCCGCGGGTAACAGCTAGTTTTGGATATCAGAAGAAAAGGTATTTGGGATAGCTGGTTATTTCAGAATTTTAAGACAAAAAAGAATTTAATCTGTGAGAAATTACTAAACATGATGTGATAAGGAATGTATTTCATCGACTATTAATACGATATATACTGTGATATTGCTTGCGTTAATGCTTCGATGAACTTTTCCTGATTAAATGCTCCCAAATTATTCTCCATCGTTTCTTGGAACTTCGATTGCAGCAGCTAAGGCAGAACTTAATTGCTGTCGCAGATGCAACTCGCTGAGGAATAGCAAAACAATAGAAGGAGACATTTTCCGAAATTAAAAGAGTTTAGGGAAAGAAAATCATTGTTTGAATGCTTGATTAAAATATTCCAGGAATTACTTTGGCTAGTCTCTTTTGGGAATGGGAGAACCTTTATTATATGTTTGATATTGAGAATCGATTCGGCACTTATTTTCATGCGTCTGAAAAGCTTGAATGTCTGTAAGCGGAATGATATAGTCTAGGTATCATTTGAGTTTCTGTCATTAAAGAGTTCGTAAAAAGAATACGATCTAATTACACTGTTCAACAAATCATGAAAGCTTTGTAAATGCATTCAAATGAGTGTATTGATATTTCTATGAACATAAGGGAACAGAATATTACCATATCGCCAAATCATTAGTTCTAGCATGTGAAATAAGTGTCGAGTGATACAGTGCTCGCTGCCTTCCACCATGGAGGTTGCCATCACGTACGTAGGTTCGATCCTGGAGAAAACACATAGATAACGAGGTCTTTTCACTAATGAAATTCAGGCGACAATCTATACATAGCGCCTTCTTTTCCAACCCAACTCCAACGATGGTAAATTGCGATACGGCCATATGACCGGAGTTTGTGAGCGGTGAAGCAGTATTTAACCGTTTGTATCCGACAATTGTTAAAAGTAGAATAAGGAAAAAATTATAACAAATTAAGTGAAAGTATAAAGGGGAAGATAATAATAAATAGTTATCACGAAAAGTATTAGGTAGATCATTTTAGTTCTCATTAAAGACAAACAAAAATGATGTTTTTGAAACAATTAGTTAGTTCAAAACAAATCATCTAACCTGGTATTTAGATAATTAGACGATACTAAACTACCATCAACATATAAAGGGTTCAAACATGAGATGTACCAGGATTTAGATTAATAAAACACACAATTCATGGTTATGCGGTGTGATTTGATTTCCTCACATTTATTTGAAACTTTTACTGCAAACTATCACTACACGGGCTAAAGTACATAAAAAATAAATGCATTTATTGAGATTTCAAGTTGCGCGCTTTATTTCTGCCTTATCTCTGGTTCGTCTTTCTTTATTGCTCAGCAGTGACCTCCTAACATTGCCGGACTCTATTTCCTTTCATACCTTTTTTCAATGGCAGCAAGGCCTTCATGGTGCTTCCGGAGCATGTAAACTTTCTCCATGAGGAACACGTGGAATGACAGAGGAGATATTCGGATAGGTTATATTTTGCCACTTCCTTTTAGCTATTCGTTGCCGAACATCTGTTATCACACAGAAATAACGGTTTGTTGAATGATGTGGGATTTCTCTTCAAATCATGGCCACGGCAAAAAGCATCGAGTGAGCTCTATCATTAATCCGATTTCAAAAGTTACTCGCGCAACTGCTGTAAACAATATGTGGTACCCACGATGTATCTTGGTCTGTGATTCGACATCCAAAATAACGGTAATATGCAGTTTTCTATAAGTGACGTGATTATTTGGTTCTGACCAGAAAGAGTTAATTCACTATACGCACCAGACAAAGCCAGTAGCGTACGCTGATTTTCTCAATGGGGGAAGGGTTTCAAATTATTTTTCCCATGAGATGGTGTTCCAACTTTCAATGCAGAAATACGCCATACTCTTGGCTCTGGGGATACTTACCCCTACCCGCGTACGCCAATACACATAGCAGAAACTGTCAAGACAGTTCACGTAAAATCGAGACATTCTAAAACGAGAAAATGAGATCACCAATCCATAATAAATAATTGACTGGCGATTCATCATATTTATCAACACATACCTAGAAATAAACATAATATTAGTTGATAAATTCTCGGTTTATGACCAGAAAATTAATTTCATTTGAAAAAAAATCTAGTTTGCCTGATTTTACTGTCCGTTATCGAGAGTGTCCGCTAACGGGGAGTGAAATACAATAAAGCCCTACTCCATAAAACCGGGGATCAGAAACGTGTCCGTTTCTGATCGGACACGGTTCTGAACGGGTCGTTTACAAGGAAGTGTCCGTTAGAGAAGGTTTGCTGTAGAAAACACTTGAAAGGCAGAAGAAAAAAGTATATCTTGTAATAAAATTTATTGAAAAATATAAAACTAAAATATTCAAGAAATTACTCTGGAAAATTTGAAGTAGACAACTGCATGAATTCCATATAGTAGTGAGAACAATATAATATGCAAATGGAAGCCTACATTCTCATACAAACATCAAAACAGAAGTGACGAATGAGTGTAATGTAGAGTATTCACAACTGTGTATGTACATATAAAATATTAAAGAAAACAAAACAAATCTCGTCTCATATTCCATTTATAGCAAGTCAAAATTCCGAGAGCAATATTTCAGATCGAAATGCGCAATTTCATATGAATTTCGATCTGTTTGCTGACTTGCTATTGAACATCAATATTTGTTGGAAAGACGGAATATTTGCTGAGAAGCATATGGAAAAAAAAACAAAAAAAGCAGCATGAATCCAACTTGCTTAAATTCTTCGGACATTGCCTGAAGGTTATCAATATCCGAAACCCTCAGATATAAAGTTTTCTTTCAACTTTTTTCTATTATAAATTACATATTGTGCACATGCCGTATATTGCACAATCTTCGTAGCAATATTGGTCCGAATTAAATGGGCAGGGGAACACAAATATACGCGGTTGATCAATGCATTGCATGCAATATTAAATATTTTTGAATGATTATATCAGAAGCAAATTTATGGTGTGCTAGTGGCTAATATGCATACAGGGTGATCCAATACTAATGTAAAAAAAAATAATCATAACAATTGTACATTTTGATTGGGAAGTAGAAGCGGGATCTTCAACGCATGGCCCTTTGCTGGTTTTTTTTGCTGCGATCCGTCGAAAATTCTAAAACACTAAAATATTATTAAATTAAAGAAATAACAATTTGATTAATCTCACAGGATGATTCATAATGCGGTACGATATTTCGAATTGTGGGGTGCTTCTCAGATTTACCAGTGATACAGTGAATTTTATATAGTACTAGCGTGGTTCAAACCAGTTGGGGACACCAACGCCCAAAAAAATTTTGCTCTCCCTCCCCCGATTTCTTATATTTTCAAGTCAAAATTTAAAAAAAAACCTAAATAACAACATTCAAAACGCACAGAATTTTTGAAACAAATAACTTTAGAATTAATGATAGAAGTAGTTTCAAAGTAAATGAAAAATAAATAAATCCAGAATTAGTATTTTTTACGAAAAATATTTCGTAATGGATAAAAATACCTCATTAGTGAAAGAATAATTCCAAAATTACTGAAAAAAATAGTTTTAGAATTTTTGGTAACAAATAATTTTTTAGAATTTTAGAAACAAGTAATTTCAGTAGTAAGGAAAGAAATCACTTTAGAATCAACGTTAAAGAAGTAATTTAAAAATTGGTGATGGAATGAATTTCAGAATTACTAAATAAGTAAATATACAATTTATTATTGAAAAAAAAAATTCAAGATTTATCAAGAAGAAAATAATTTCATAATTATGGAAATAAATAACTACAGAGAGTTACTAAGATTAAATAATTACTGCTACTAAAATTAATTAATTACTGCTACTAAAATTAATTAATTACTGCTACTAAAATTAATTAATTACAGAACCATTTGAAATAATTAAGAGAAAAGCATTTTTCTTCAAATTTGTAAAAGCAATCGAAGCAGATTGCCGAACCACTCAAAATTGAGAGTTAGTAAAAGAAATTTCAGAATAAATAAAACTCTTCTATCATTTTTGCCCCTGTTAAATTATTCTATATCTTATTTTCAAAGTCCGAAGTGCGGCCGACTCGTAAATTGGCCGGCCACTTTGCGAACTGACAGAGAATTTTGACCAAAGTCTGATTTTCAGAAATGGTTCGAGCTTCGTCCGGTCAACGTTAAATGGCGACAGGTCTCTGGCCAAACTTCAATGTGGTGATGTAAGACGGTCCGGTGGGCGCCGGATCCATTTCTTTCATCGCCAATGAGCGATACATGGCTATGTGTAGCAAGTGCATTGGATTAGTTTCATGTGACGAGAGAAAATTGACAGAAAAAACTGCGAAAGTAATAATATAAACATAGAGTTTTATCTGTCAAATTTTTAAGAAAAATGATGATTACCAAATCGTGACCGCGATATGATGGGTGGCCGTAGCGAACGTGGCCATAGCTATCACGAAAAAATTCACAAACTTTGTTGTGGCTCTAAATCACTTCTTTTGTTATCGTACTTTGTCCACGGATCTCCGGTCACTTTTCATGGAGATTTTCTAAAATTCGAATTTAGGACATGGACCAAGTTAATTCACAACGAAATTGGAAAATGCGTGGTCTGGCCAGTCATTTCGCGAATTGGTGCTCAGTTGACCCGGTCGATGTCCGAAATTTGTGTTTTCGCCGAGGTTATATATATTATATATATATATATATATATATATAATATATATATATATATATATATATATATATATATATATATAGGTCGGCCTCCTATATATCCCTATACATTGATCCCTGTGATTCGGGGTCATCGTCAAGTTGGTGTATTTTTTGTGACAATTGTGGCTATTTATAACCATTCATAATTGGCCATTGCTAACCATAATAATTATGGTTAGCTATGGCTAATTGTAAATATCAAAGGACTCTGGGTACCGATATCTTGGTGATTCATTTATAAAGATCGACATGTAGATTCCGGCTAAAGTCCAGCGACAGCCCGGAATTCGGACATTGGCCGAATTAACTGAGCCAGCCAGTTCGCGAAGTGCTCAACTTTAGGCTTTGGCATAGGAAGTTATTGTACATTACATGAGAAGCCCATGTAAATCTAGAATGCATCTTACAATTTTAAATACCCCAGTATAAGTTGGTGCACCACGGGATTGTGGGGCTTGGGGGAAGTTGCAATTGAGCGTGCTTGAAAGTTTGGAGACCCCCTCCCCCCGAGTCAAAATAAGATACAAAAGAACGATTGTCAGGGAAAAAAATCTAAGAAAACATGAAAATTAAAACTTTTATACTACTCCAATCAAAAAGAACGTCAGTTGAAGGGATTTTTACCTCCTCTTATTGAATCAAACCAAATTGATCCAAAGAATTGGATAAAAATCAGTCAAGATATTAATTGAATTTCTTCATTTCAAACATTTTCTAACCGCTACAATAACCAAGTCAAGAAACTAATGGGTAAATCGTCGTAAATCGTGACGAAAATGAAGAATCCCAATCATATCCATCTTGATTTTTTTCATGAAATGTTATTCATTCAAAAATAACAAAAGTTTAAAATTTAGCCAATTTACGCTTTTATTTCGTTCGTATTGAAATAAAAATTTTTGTACTTTTCCGTAATTATTATTTTACGGAGAGAAGATTTGCACTGTTCAATTACCACCTATTTCGAATTCCTATCACAGTTTTGCTAATTGAATTCTGAGAATGATGTTAAAGCTATTAACTTCAAGTTACGATTTCTGGAAAACTTCGGGTTTTCTTTTCATATCTTTTCACTGAAATGTTTGAAATCTTGTTCGAAATGCAGATTTTAATATCTTCCATTCTCAATTACTTATGACAGCTCAGCGCAGACTTTAATGTCGCGAGAAGTTCCTTCAGGAAGTTCATTAGTCAATTTGAATATTGCGATCTTTTAGAATTTTACTCAAAAATCGATTGACGAACGTTTTCGACACTCGGTTGAGTCGAGCTGAGTGTGCTTAGGAGCATACTTATTTCCAGTTGAGAAATTACAACGTGAATTCATTTTTGAAAGTTTTGATCAATTACCCTTTCAAATTCCGAGTCAAAATTGCAGTAAATATATGATAGTTAACTGTGTTTCAGGTGTTAAGTGCGATATTCGAAACCGAGGTCTAAAGTTTTCAAATCATATATTTTATCAGAACCTGGAATGTTTTCCTTCTATTGAAAATTGAACATTATTTCTGTATCTAAATGAGTTCTAATTCGAGCGGTATTTCATTGCTTTACAAGAAAATCAGAATGATTTTGTCAGACAGACATAATTTTATTGTGAGGCCATAAGACTCTGACAATTCGGTGGCAATAAGCCTAAATGTATAGCAATAACCGAGTAAGTGAGATTGCGTTTTTAGGGGGAAAAATGCAAATGTCAGTTAATAAGAAAAATTTAAGAAATTTAACAAACAAAAAAAATCATAAATATACACAACTAGAATATCTTTAAAACTCATCCCCACGTTCACTCTCTGAGACTATAAAAGTCTTCAGCCTTTTCGCAGATGCAATAAAAACTGAAAAAATAAAACTATTGCTATTTTTTAAAATTTTTATAATCTGCAAGATTGGACAGATATTTCTGTCTATACGAACTGTAAATAAGGCAGTTAAAAAATACGTTTATGCCACGTTTAGAATTCTTGCAGATTCCACAGATTGCAGAAATTATGAGACATTGCATAAATTCTTAAAGGGGAAAAATTAAATTATGTTTCATTCTCTTAGGTGAATGAGGACTCTTTTCTCTATGTGTGATATTAAAATCTGATATCTTGTAAAACCCACAACAAAAATATGTGTTATTTAAAAACATTTTTATTAGAGTGATTATTATGTTTTCCACCAATTTGGAGGTTCCAGAACATGTTTGCAAAATGAGTGATTAAAACCTAACATAGCTATGTTTGGATGTTGAGTAAGCCATATAGACTCATAACCAAATTCTTCAGATGTGAGTTCAATATCTGAAGCCCCCAATTAAATTTGGATTCAATGATCGAGTTTCTATGTTTGTGTAGATATGTTTTTTGGCTCTTAGGAACCCCGCGCTAGTTCGGTGAGGATATATCCCATCGAGCGACCACGCAACCCGTCACTGGCCCGCGACATATCGCTTCTTTTACCCAAGCTGAGCGCTACGGGAGCAGGATGCCGAAGTTTCAGGCGAACCCGCGAATCATCCTAGCTTCGAGAGGAGAGCCGAGATAGATCCCTGTATCCCATGAGATTGCGGAGGTGCTCACCGATAAGTCTGGAGTCTGGTATTTTTAGGATACGTTTCCAGAATTTAATAACCAGTTTCATAAATGAAGCCTAAAAGTGGTAAAGGTTGTGAATTCCAAAAGCGGAAATGTTTGTAAATCGCAAAAAATGTTTTTGTAGCCCGTAGGGACGCTCTCATTTGTGACCTCCTTACAAGCTCTTTCAACCACTTAGGATGCTATTCACAGAAAGATTTAAACTATAATCACAATTTTTGGATAAGCGATCGATACGGATTGGTTTGTTTTAAAAACCTGGATTTAAACAATCTTGGTCGATCTCCTATCCAAAAATTGTTACTATAGTTCAAACCTCCCATCAGTGAATACCACCTTAAGAGGGACTACCAGACACTTTTCTCGTTGACAATATCATAAAGGATTGGCCATTTGGCACTTTAACGTGCAAAACAGTGGTTTGGATTTTTGTTTTGGCTTTTTACTCTCCAAATGTTACAGACGAAGAAGTATGTACGAGTTCAAATCACAGTATGAAATTCAGTATGTATTTTAACAAATGAAATAATGTCTTAACAAAAAAAGCAGAAACATTTGACGAGTTGATGAAGGTAATGAATCGACCAAACAGTTGAGCCATAGATCAAGGTAGAGGTTACCATATTATTAGACAATTTAAACCAGTTATAAGGCGAGTTGAGTTTTCTTTTCATGAGTTAGGTCATAATGCATGCATCGCAGTATCGTAGATACACCATTCACTGGAAATTATTTGTTGAACAGAATGTTCTAAATAAGTGTTTCCCAATCTTTCTGATGCCGCGGACTCCCCCTCTTGTAGGCAAAATCAATGATGGTCAAGGGATACTCACAGACCCCCAGAGAGCCACAGCCCACTGGTTGAAAAACACTGTTCTAGAGGAAGAAAAGAGAATTCGTAAGTATGAGAATTAACGAAATCAAATTTCGCATTTTGGTAAAAGAATAAGGTATGCTTAGATTTATCCCTCCCCCTTACGAAAACCAAACTTCCATGTGATTGTCATTAACTGTTGGTTTGAAGTCAATACAAAATTTCTCTAGAATATATTTTTATTCTTGAATTCGTAGGAAAGCCTAGCAAAGATTCATCATCGTAAAGACTTTCATTCTTTAAGTCCCGACCACAAAAATGTTATATAATATTTAATATTTATCGTATAAAGTAGAAAATAAAAATAGTCCTAAAACGCAAAGTAACTTCATAGTTTGAGAATAACTCATACGGAAACTGAATAACTGATACTGAAATAAATAAAACAAACTCAACCTATGCTTGAACTTAAAAAAGAAGATGTGTACTGGTATTTCGAGAGATGAGGTGAATTTTCATGGTAAGAACCTATGTAAAAAATATGCAGCATATAAAACTCGAAAATTCAGTATCCATCGCGTTCACCTGTCTCTTTATATATATCCAGATAGATAAAGAAAGAGATACCTGTATATTTATAATACACAATAGTGGAACTTTATCTATTTTAAAAGTCCATATCTATTGTATTCCTACAATTCCATAAACATGAAGATATATCTAATGTTAGTTATTTTTTTTATCGGTCTCGTGAAGCTTACCTTCATAAAACATTCACGCCACAGTATGTTATACAAAAAAGATATATTTTCTTCTTTCCTACATGAAGCAAAATAAAAGCAACAGAAACAACTTTTTGCACACCTTTAGTACGTGTTTTGCCGGGAGAAATGCTCTCAAATATTTCATCTTGACATGCTTCCCCCCCCCTCTCCTTTCAGCGCATTTCATGCGGAAGAATAAGAAAACCACGAAGGCGACAAACGCCCTGTACATACATACATATATATATATATATATACTCGTACATGAAAAAATAAATTACGTATAAAAAAAAAAATATGTCTTATATTTTATTTCTGTTCTTGTTATCTAAACTGAACGCTCTAAACGATATTTAAAGGAAGTGAAAAGCAAAACGATTTCGTGATACGTTTTGACAGAAACCGTTTGCATATCATCGAATCTTCATCGCTTTGCCTTTAGGAAAATGTAGGAAGGGGAAAAAAAATTCGAATGAGGAATTTTATGTATTTTTCAGCTTCATTTCTTGCTGAATTTTCTAGCGGAAAATGTATTCCAATATCTGAAGGAATATATATTCTTTACGGAACCGGCATCTGAAATTCAGTCGTGAACTGTTTCCTGCCATTGCCGAATCTTTCTATCTTTATATATATATTTTTTTTATTCATTCCTACTGTCGATGCTCGTCTTCTTTGAAACATAAATATCGATTTCCAGTCGATAACTTCACTGAAATGTCGGAAAGAGAGAGAAATGCTCGTCACACGGCAATAGCATCACTTGGCATCGAAATGACGAGGCTCTCGACGACGACGACGTCATTTGGTTGAAATGTTGGAAATTCGGAAATTGTGCGAATGGCGGATGTGCCTTGAATTAGTCGAAGTTTCGGGAATAATAATAATAATAATAAAGAACACTCATAGAAAGAGAGAAAGAGATGGATGTATTGAGTTTTATGTACTGTGATCGAGATCGAATAGCACTTTTCTTTCATGATTTATCTGAAGTTTATTGGATTTTCTTCAAGATAGTGATGAAAAAAGAGGAGAAAAATTGCAAACGTAAAGTAATAATAGTTGTTGAATCGATACGATTTTGAGAGTAATAATTCATTGTAAATCGCCGTGTGTGAAATATTGATGTGATTGCGTATGCATCGCGATTAAAGCGAATGAAATAAAGAATGAATGACTTTCTAGCGTAAGTTGTATATAAATTATTATTCTTGTAAATATTATCTTCCAATAAATTTATTATTTCTGATTTTCCTATACAAGTGTTTCTACAGTGCTTGAGAAGGAACAGTAATATTTTTTGTTTTTTTAATGATCTTTCTTAAACATCTTTTTTTAAACATCTTTCAAAGAAATGAAACTTGTCACATGTTTAACAGACATCTTGAAGTATCTTCATTGTGCAAAATGGAATAGATTGCGGTATCGGCAAAAAAGATAAGAAAAACAAAATAAGATGCTCATAACAGCAATTATACAGAGCTACGGAAAGTGTTCGTTTTGCTTTAAATAAGGACAGATATGAATTCTTCAGTACGGAGGTATGACCACCTCACCTGAGACACCGATGCATATTTGACATCTAATAACAATGCGTGTAACTAAATTGTTGAAGAAAACGTAGAAACGTGGCGGATTTGGTCTCATCCGTCCTTCAAGGTGTTGGATATGACGAAACATAACATGGTTCCTTAGCATTTGTCACGCACTGTACATAATGGTACGTACGTCGTTTGTTTTAGTTCTGTTTACTTGTGACAACGGTAAACATTAGGTAGCAGAAACGGGTCCTATGCTGCCTATTCTGCAATTATTTGCTTTCGATAAAGTATTAATTATATATTTTTCCATTCTAGCCATAGTTGTTTCACTGCATGGATATTTGCAATTAGTTTTCACTACCAATCGAAAAAAAAGAAAGTGATACATATCAGTGATAAAAACTTATTGCAAAACGATGAATTTATTTATTTAACAAAAGAAACATACTCACGAACTAGAGAAAACTGGGTATCCAAGGTAAACATATAATGCTCCATACTGCATGATATGTACTTCTAATAAAACTAATAAAAAGTCTGAAGGAAAAAATACATGGGGAAGGGAATTGTTAATTAGTCAAACATCAAGTAATTGGAGAGATGACAGAGTGGGAGGAAAAGAAATAAAATTAGTAGCAAGTACATTAACAAATGTAATGTAAGTTATTTATGAATATAATGGAGAGAGCAAGAGGGACAAAGAATAGATCCTTGAAGTACATACTCGGTGTATACACGTACGCAGGATTTTCTCGGAAGTACGGGGGGGGGGGTTAATTTTTTTTCTTATGGGGCGGGGTATTTACGTTATTTCCAGTAGAAAACTCTATAATCTCGGCTCAGGAGGGGTGGTTATAACCACTCCCCTTTTGTACACCAATCCCTCTATGAACCTTCAAGAAATTACTTAAATTACGATTCCTGAAATTTTTTCATCAAGCAACATACCAACAGTTTCAAAGTTATGCGTCTAGTTTGTTTTGAAGAACTTCATAGCCAACACTATTAAAAGTTTAACTTATGTCCAGAGAACTGCTATGTTTATTCTATATCTGTCGAGATTATGTATAATTTAAGAATGTAAGTACCAAAGTCTGGTAAAGCAGTGTCAGTGTTACGATTAGCACGATGCCCATGTTGATTGGAAGAAAAAAATATAACACAAAAGTGAAAGTATAATTTTTTTAGAAGAATTTCGAAACGCTTGGAAAGATAATTAGTGAATATGTATAATATTTCTGTGATGAAAATAAGAGCAAAAAATAATGATATGTTGCTTCACTATTACTATGATTATTATCATTCAAGTTTGCATTTGCATTTGCACTTAGTTTTCCACGATCAATTACCAAAAAAAAAAAAAAAAAAGAACTGCAGCTTAGCCGAAGTTTGTTTTTAGACAAGAATAAATAGAGAGATAAGTAAAGAAAAAATAACTCTAAGCAGAACGAGGCATGCTATTTGCTTATGCGTAGTAAAGAAAGAAAAAGCGAGCTCATCTTTTCCATCGTCAGGTTTCATAAAACAGCTACGCGTAGAGCTGTTTATAAGTTTATGAATTTCAAAACAGCCTCATATCGTATTCAGAGGAATTTTAAATTTCGGGAGATAGAAAAGAAAATATCTCTCGGAGCAGAATTGATGCAGTTCAGTATTAAAAAAAAAGTGCTCATGCGCATCAATATTTATTAAGAAAGTGAGATCTCAATATCAGAAGATGGCAATCGAAGAAAAAGGAAAGATGAGCGGAAAATTTAAGCAGTAAAAGACATGCAGATACGATACGGTTCTATTTCGTTTTATTTTTGGGTTTCGACTTCTATTTGCACATTGACTTTGAGAGATTGATCTTACTTTGAGAATTGCGGAAAATGAGAACATACATTTCCTACATCTCAGCGCATATCATAGAAAGGTATTTATGTTTTTTTTTTCAAATAGTTTTGGTTTCTTTCCGAATGCCAATCAATTTTGTTTTTAATTGAAATATATAGATGCATTAAAATATAACTTTACAGATGTATATTTTGTAGGAGAATGTGACTTGTGGTCCTTAGTTTACAATGGCAGTGTATGGAACTTCTTTTCGAAGTACATTTATGAACATAGTAGAATAGTGTTTCCCTTTTTGACTCGCAGAGACCTTTTTAATATTAATTTATATGGCGGATTCTGTAGGCCTCCCTATGAGATAATGATGTCTAAAAATAGTGTCAGAATAAAGAGGTTTAAATAAAGAGATATGTAAACTATATATATATATAGCAATATGTAAACTATATATTGCGGAATGTGTCTATGCCATGAAATACAAATTTCCGTTCAGATGTTATTCTACTTCGTGTTTCTTATTATTCAACTTTATCCCTTTCACATTTTATTGCCGTGGTTGCTCCGGTGTAGTGCCCGCTTGTGACAGCACAGATAGAGAATCATGGACTTGGAAGAGTAATAGCGAGTAAGATAATCAGAGAGATTTGCAGGGTTTAACCCCCCCCCCCCCCTATTCAAATAACATAGGTAGCAACCAAATTCAGTCACATTTTTATATTTTAAACCAGATTAAATTAACGTAAACAAATTAGTTAATACTATTTTCGCAAGTTTTTAAGAAATGAAGTTGAATCCCTTGCTGGTACTATTGTCATATCGGAGAGATTTGGGGTGAAGCAGATAATATGGATTCCCACGAGTACGGTCGACGATTGGAGAGTGAATAAATATTTCGAAAGGATGACGTCACTCTCCGCTATCCATACAAAGCTTTTTAACAACTGGCTGTTGCGAAGATGAATTTTTGGAAAGAGAGAAAATTCAACTGCCTTTCGGGGAACCGAACCTACGTCCTTTTACTTTCCGGGTGAACACCCTAGACCAGCGGTTCTCAACTGGTGCTCCGCGTCAGCTCGAGAAAAATACAAAAAACAATGAATTTGGAAAAAAATAATTATAAGTATTTTTGAATAATAATAATAAATTATAACTTTTATGAATAAATGAAAAATAGGCCTAGGGACTCCTCCATAGAAATTATATACCAGAAAGGGCTCCGCGAGTCAAAAAAGGTTGAGAACCGCTGCAAACCACTAAACTACAGAAGCAGCGAATTACGCAATCTTTCCTTGGAGCTCGTGTGCACTGAAAGGGACCGTACATGGAGGGCCGGACCTGACTCACTGCTGACGCTGCCACCAGATGGTGACTTCTGAAAGGATGACGCCACTCTTCGCTCACTTATCCATACAAAGGTTTTTAACAACTGGTTGTTGCAAAGATGAATTTTTGGAAAGAGAGAAAAACCTTTGCAACAAATATTTGTCGTGAAAATTCAGTGGCTTGAAGTTATGGCCGTAGGCAAACGCGTTTTTCTGGGCGTAACCTCCGCCATACTACTCCTACAATACCCTTATCTACACTCAGAGCTGCAGCTAAGAACGAAATTTACTTTGTCACCAGGGCCAGTATTAATTTTGGCACCCCTCTATTTTTGAACGAGATTATTATTTTGAACTCGGTGCACTTAGTTCAATACCCGGCTATAGCTACACTACTGCTATGAATCTGTGGAACTGGCAAAAACAGCACATTAGTGCATTCCCTAAGGTCCCTAGGGGATAACATAGGCCCCAAGGGTTCCTAAGGATAAATGCTATTCAGTTCCAATGCTGTGCCAGCAGATAAATCCCTAAGAATCTGTAGTATTTCCTCTTCTTTAACTTGAATTCCATTAGGTTCATCATCAAACCATGGTTTACTGCTACTTAAAAAATCACCGTCTTTGTAAAAAACTAATGCTTGAAAATCATTGAATATCTTAAACATGTTTTGTAGCTGTCTGCCCTAGACAGTCCACTTTGTAATGTGAACCAACATATAACTTTCGCATCCATTATTAACATACCTATGAAATGATTTGGATTATCTCCAATTCCTTTGTGATATTCTCGATTCCACTTGCTTCGAGCGATCTCTAGTCACTTTCTCCAACTTTATTTTATGATTGTATGCGGATAAATCCACGCTTCCATTCTTTAATTCTTTAAATGCTCCATTCTCTTCAATTACAGATTAAGCACGTTATCTGTGAACCACAGAGAGAGAGAGTACGATGAATAAATACGCCTTTTACGAAATAATGTTATAACGTCACGCCAAACAGGAAATTTTCACGAACATTTCGTTGATTAGTTTACTACCCCTACTGATTCTATCTGATTTTTGAAAGTATCCACCAACTCTTCTTTCAGTATTTATTAACATTTATATAATTTAATATTATGAGAGCTCGAGAGTGTCGAAGACAGAGTTTCTTTGCAGAATGCTCTTTCTTAAGAGATATTCAGTTCAAACATGGTTTCACGATTCAAACAATTGCAAAAAAAAACGTCACTATACATATTTTATTTTATAATACTCCTTACGATCTCTCACCACAGAGAATAAAAAAAACCAGATTTTTCCTTTGCCTTTAAACGACATTTAAATGAGGCAGAAAATGACGTAACGTAATCTTTTGATGTATTTTGCTTGTAGGAATCAAATTTTTCTCTAAAAAAATTCAGGTGAAAACTAAAAATAAAATACATGTATTAAAGCGCAAAATATGTGTATATTTATATTTGTCTGACAATATTTATGTTTCTTTGTGGGTCCTCAAAATTTGAAAACCCATTTTTATAAAAGGAATGATGAATTGATGTTTAAGTTTTCTTTGATACTGAATTCATTAAATTTTTTCGATAGATTTTGATGGTTCTCTTTCTGTGCCTCGAAGATAAACTCTAATATATCTATTCAAACATTTGCTATTTGCTGGTTTTTTGAATAAAAGTTTTTATTTCATTTTTTCATAATACTATCAGGAATCAAAAAATTTCATGAAAGATCCATAATTTGAATGAGATATTTGCATGCAAATATATATATATATGGAGTTGAGTTGCTTTTATTTTTTTTCTAAGTCTATTATTAGTGAATAAATGTATGTTTATGTTCCTGTAGAGATACATATTCTGAGCATAAAGAAAAAAATACACCTGCATAAATTGATGAGTCGTAAATTCGCTCCAAAGCGTGACATAAAATAGTTTTTGAAGTTGTTAATAAGCTGATAACGAAAATATTGTGTTCAGAAAGTACTTAATGGCAAAACAGAAAACAACTGTGAAACATTAATAAATTCTATCAATTTTGAACGGACAATTTTCTATACTTCCCAGCTTAGCAATTATTGCAGTAATTTCAGTATTTTGGGCTTGCATTTTAAACTTATATATATATATACGTGTGTATTTATATTTTTTTGTTACCTATCTTGCTTTTGTAAACACAGAATATACCAACCTTGTAGGCCTCATGGAAGGCCAATTGTCCCTTGGAGCCACATGCATGCCATTTTCGTGAGCGTGTGCTCAACCTCATGTATGTGCATTGTATCTATCTATTTGTAAACTTATGTATGTGTCTATGCGTGTGCAAATAAAAAAACGAACAATAATTACTCTGTGAAGGTTGAAAATGGCTCTGTGAGTACATTTTTAGTTTCGAACTATTCATATCATTTTCACACAAATCGATTTTTAACAAACATGCATGGCAAATTTTCCGTTAGGATAAGAAAATTTATTCCGCAGAACATCAGTTCTTTCACCTTTTAAAAATAAATTAATGTCTATATTACAAACTTTAATTATAATTATACTACTTTTATTTCAAGACGCATGTTTAAATACGATATCAAACACGAGTCTATTAAAGAGAATTATTATTATATTCAATTATTTGTCCAATATTCATTGAAAATCGAACAACACTGAGAATCGAATTAGCTGCTTTCTTCTTTCTAAATTGTTATCGATTTTGGAAAAAGACTCTTAATGTAATTTAGGAACTTGGACAAAAAATAATTTCTTTAAAGCTCAACTGATAATTATTTGAAAGAATTTCTTATTGGAGTGAATTCACTTAATTGGAGTAGACGGAGAAAATTTTGATTTGCCGCAAAGATTTGGGATTATTTAATGGAGATAATATGATTGATGTTATCCTCTTACGTGTAAAAATTAAGATTAATGACATTAATGCGGAATAAAAAAATATTGGCTGACTTACAAAACGATTAGGAATCGATTTCACATTAGATAAGTGTTCAGTAGATGAAGTTCGAATATTTAATGGATTTAAGGCCATTATCCATAGAAACAAAAAGTTCTTTCAAGTTATATATATATATATATATATATATATATATATATATATATATATATATATTTATTCACAATGACTTGTAAAAACTTTCAACTGCATTCAAAATGTTTCGAATTCGATTCAGCAGTGATATAAATTTTTTAAGAAACTATACGACTTTTAAAAAGATTATCATACGATGTCTTTCAAAATATTAAAAATGCCAACTAAACTCCATTTCAGGGAAACAGATATTTTCTGGATATTATGTTGAGTTGAACTCGGAAATAATAGTCATATGGTCTTCGCCAGGACTCGAACCGAGGCCCTGTTGCAAACCGGGCATGCATGCTATAACCTGCATTACTGGAGGCACGATATCCTGCTTTTCTTATTTAACGTACCGTGGCATAACGTGCTGAAATACAGGCCTCAGTGGTCTAATATAATAATATCCAAAAAATATCTGTTTTATGATATCTTGTGCTGGAAAAAAGCCGTCTATCTCTCCAAACGCCAATGCTAATTCGTTGAAACATGTCCCAGATTAGTTTCAAGAACAAAAAAAATATTCCACATAAACATTTGCGGTAAATTAGTTTTCACGTGCAGTGATTTGCACATTTTTGAAAGTTGTTTATTCAGAAGTTTTATGCATTTAATTCTTAATTATTAAAAAAAAAAAATCAATGTCGGTCCCGTTCAGTGTACACGAGCTCCAAGGAAAGATTGAGACATTCGGTGCCTCTGTAGTCTAGTGATCTAGGGCGTTCACCCGGAAAGTGAAAGGAAGGGGGCTCGATTCCCCGCAGGGGCAGTTGAATTTTCTCTCTTTCCAAAATATATCTTCGCAACAGCCAGTTGTTAAAAAACCTTCGTAAACAGTGATATACCTGCAGTAAAACTATTTTAAATTGGAACATATAGGATACTAAATCGGTAACTTAAAATATAAGTAATAAAATGAACATATTAAGAAACTAACACAATTATACAAGGTATTTATAAGAATAAAATAAGAATATGATAAAGTAAAAAAAATGTAAAACCTAAACCGAAGTTGTTTTTCCCAAGCTTATTTAATATAAATAATTTAAAAGCTCAGGTTGTTGTTTCTGATAATTAAAGGAAAGAGGAAACTGAGCACATTTTCAGGAAGCGTTTCGTAAATGATGACACGTACAGATAATTTATCACAGAGAACATTTCTTTTTCTATAAAAAAAAGTCTGGAAAGGTATAATTAATAAAGTTAATCAAATTAAATATTTTCACGATAATGATTCAATTTTTTGGATTTTTTTTTTCCAAGATGAGGGTTTTTTTTATAACTTACAGCGATTTCTCAAGCGTGATCGAATGTCAATCAGTGTTGGAAAAAATCATTAGTTTTTTTTCTGATTTTTTTACAACCGCTTGCATGTTTTTCTACACATTTTTCAACAATTTTTCCCTTAACAACGATTTTCCTAACATTTTTTCTTAACGTTTATTTTTTCCATGGTGGGTTTCTTATTTTTTTCTGTAAAAAAATTGTTTTCCCAAGTTTTATTTTGATTATAGTTTCTGAAAAAAAATATTTTAAACATTTTTTTTTTTCAAAAATATTTGAAAGTCTATGCAGTACCCTTGTTAAACACAGAAGTGTTCCTTGATAATAATTTTATCCTAATCAGGAAACTTTTAATGATCCACCTAAATAACAGATTAATTTATATTCTTAACGACCAATACGAAAAGTCCAATTAATTTATCAAATAATTTATCTTATCAGACAGAAGAAGCTAAAAAAGAAAAAGAATGAAACAGAACTATTTTGTCTTTTAATATACATTTGTTCCTAAAATATTCAACACAAACATTAAAATTTACATACTCGAGCAATAAAATATTCAACAAAGAAGTAGAACAGAAAATAGAACATAAAAGCAAAATATATAAAGAAACAACAACAAAGATAAGTTGCCATCCTCAAAGATGCGAAACACAAAACGGCTTACTTTTATCTTGCTCATTCATTTGCACACAACACAAGAGGATGAAGTACAAGAACATAGAAAGGTTCTTTTGAGAATCCTTCAAAAGAAGTACCTACAATCCCCATTTTTCTTACAGTAGCCCAAGGGTTAAAACATTCATAAACGCGGAGGGGTCAGAAGAGTTCCTCTTATAAATGCCTATTAAAATAAAAGTGCTTTAAATGTTACTGCTTTTTAAAGGGTACCTCATACTCTTATTTTTTTTTCCTTTCTACCCCGGAGCAGTGGAGTGAATATGTAAATTAGCCCGGCTTACACAAGTGATGTGAAGGATACGGAGGATGTGGAACTCCCATTCAATCGATGGAACATACTGAAAAAAGAAAGAAAGAGAAAGAGTAAAAATGATAAAAATAAATTACACAGAATCTGGAACAAAAGAACAGCGTAAAAATACTCTGCATTACTTCAGTGTTGGAAGTTTTTTTTTTAAAAAAAGGGTTTGCTGCCCGAGCATGAGTTGTGCTTCTGACAGAGTGAAACATGCTGCTTCTGCTAATTTCCCTCTAGGGAAATTTCTATAACTCTTATAATATAGTTACGAAGTTTTTAATTGCCAAGCCATGGAAAAAATAAGAGAAATTAGCCAGAGAACCCCCGTTCCTTTTCTAGTGAGGTATTTTTCCTCCCATTAAACGAATAATTTAATTGTGGTAAGGTTTTATAAATAAATGAACTTCTGGTTCCAAAAAAAAATTAAATTCTTTCAGTATATTTTGAACCGAGGAAGAATTGAAAGTACATAAATACCGAATGAATACGAATCATATTCACATTTAATATTTTACAGTAAATTAATGAAAAAAATTTCATAAAAGGAAATTATTACTGAGATGTTTCTGAGAACTATCGTGTGTGGTTTGTTTGTTGCGAATACATAATGGGAGATATTTTTTTGTAATTATGTTTTTTCTATTCTGGATATATTATTGAAACTACAGCCCGTTGGTTATGTTGTGGATAATCATGATTAAAAAAGACAGATGATGTGTTGTTTATTTAGTTTATTGCTATGTTTTGCTGCTTTTTATTCTTAATTTAAATTCAAGATTAGAAAATATTTTTCGCTGAAATAAAGAATCATGCATGTATAAGTTCGACTTCTTTTTAAAAATAAAGCATTTTTCGGTAAATAAGCGCCGCATCTGGAAAAATGACTGGAGATTTTTTCCCCTGGAGAAATGCCCGGCTTTTTATACGCAGGAACATTTTAAGAAACAATGTATAATTTTCATTGAAAATCTCAAAACGTATCAAAATTTAGATATATTTAAGTTTTGCACGTTTAACTTTTAACTTTATATTTCATATTTTCATTGACTAAACATCATAAAATATTCTCTGAGGTAAAAAGGTAATTTTTTTCATAAATTGTCATTAAGAGTCTCTCGAAGCTGAAATATTAAGAAGAAAATATTGAATAGGCAGCTGAATTAGCTAGCAGCAAGATATATAGAGAAAGATGTCCTATGCACTTGTTAATACAAGACATACAGAAAACAGACTGTTATGTAGAGATGCTGAATTTTCGAAGAAGTATTCACCTCTGTGCCTCTACGGGGATTCGAACCCACTCCCTCTCGCACGAGAGGAAGAAAGATTCTGTCTGCCTTTAAAGCGTAGTTGTCGCGCACTCATCCGGAATGTGAAGAACGGGGGTTCTGAGACCCAGAAAACGTAGATGCATATATATTTTTTTCACAAATCAGCATCTCTACAAAAAGTCAGTTTTTCTATATCTTCTACTAACAGCAAAAAGAAAGAAATTAGCTTTTAAAGTTATGTACGCTGTGGTATTATTGCGAGGAAATAATGAAAAAGAATTAAAATATATTATTAAATATGATAGTACGATGTAACTATCATTTGAATGGAAGTTTTTTTACTTCAGGACCGTTTGGCAATATTTTTTTTTCAAAATGCGTGTGCTAACAATTTAGCGCACGCATTCTGTCTAGAAGAGTGATTACTATTAGCAAACATATAGCTACTGTTTTTTCCCTTAGTTTCGTGTCGTGTGCGATAGACATTTCCAAGAAGATCTAGTCTGCTTACCGGCTGTGGAATCGGGTCCGTTATTTACGTCCGCACAGCGCCACAGATTCATTGTCAGGTGTACGGGGGTTTATAGTCCAATAGGGATGTAGAACGTTTTTGAAGAGATGATGTTTAGGAACTCGGAGAAAACATGTCGGGGTATAAAATGCTCGGATTAACCATTTACACTCATGCTCAACAGTTAAACAACAAACTGATGATTCTCCATTGTAACGGTATGTTGATCTGGACAGAAATTGCTATTGGCACTCGCATCGACCTTCATGTCTTCATTAGTGGTTCAGGGACGGCAGTGCGCTTTCGAAATGACATCTTTGCACCATATGCTCGTACCATTTCTTTCTGTTACGTGACCTGATGCTATGTTTATGGACGATAATGCAAAAGTTAACGCAGTTTGTGTTGTCGAGCCAGTCTAAAACGCCATGGAAAACATTCTCAACTGCTCTCCCATAACCTTACCCAAAGCCTCGGTCAGTTGTGTACAAGTATTTTGCTTAAATGAACTCTGATACCGTAAAATGTCATTAATAATCTTATTACTGGTATGGATCAACATTGTCGAGCCTGTGTATTTTTCACATGTTTCATATCCCATGTTTGCCGACCTTCTTTATTGAATTTTTGTATCTCAATATATGATTGTACATTTTACATCAGTCATTCGATTTTTGATTTTCTATTATCTTTGGAATTTCACCAGAGGCTGTCCTTTGCTTCCACCCATGATCTGTGTAACCTTCAACAAAAAAGGAAAAGAAAACATTTGCTTTTTTCAGTAATTTTCGATTTTGTTTGACTTTTGAGCATTAGTGTACAATCATTAAAAGACTTGTGCTTGCGATTCACACATCTCCCGGCATTCCTAAAACAGCCTCATTCGAATTAAAAAGAATCTTGTCGTAAATCGTAGTACTCGGACTACGCAATCCATAGATGTGACAATTAACATCTACCGATATCAGAAAGAATAATGCACCTTTTCCGTCACATTGGACTTCGAAAATTTCTATCTGACGACAGGAAACACAAAAACTGTTGACATGATTCAAAATGTCTTCTTGTTTAAATTTTGGTGTTACATATTACTATGAAAATCACGACTGTATTTTTCTAAAAACATAAGCCATTCCATTGCTACAAATCATGGACTATTTAATGCTATGTGACTATTTTCTCCTTTAGACGAGCTCAAACTGAAGTGTTTGTGAGTTTATTTCAAGCAACGAAACTGGAACAAAAATCCAGTGTATTTCATTAAAAACAGTACAATACATAATTTGAAGGGGGGTCACATCCAGACCTGTTTTATGGACAATTTCAGCACATTATTTTTAGGGCCGATATTTGTTTGTCGGTCCAGCATCTCGAATAGACATCTTTTGTTGAACGAACAAAAGGAATTCGATAGAAGTGCCATCAGAGGCAGCTCATTGTATAGAAATACCACGACATTAATCACTGCACTTATTTAAGGCAAATGATGGGTAATTTAGGACACCCAAACATTAAATGTTAAGCGAAGTAATATAAGGAAAAAAAAAGAACTAAAATAAATTTCGGAAATTCGCGAAATGTTTTGGTTCTCAGAGGAAAATAAAATGTTAGGGGAAGTCGGAAGAGAGAGTGAAAAGGAGGAGAAATTTCCATCTAGTTGGTGAGTGATGATCTGCTGGAAACTAATGGCACGAGTTAATGGCTTGTTTACATTCAAGAAAGATTCCGTTCTCTCTCCCCCCACCCCCGCCTCTCTGTCCTTTCTTGCAGAATACCAGAATATTCCAAATATTTCATTCATGTACATCGTATGAAAGTGAATAAAAAAAAATTCCATGTATTAGATATTAGGCTTGTGCAACGAATACGCAATAAAAAAATGACACATTTATCCGGTTCTCTAGTATGACACATGATCTGAATTAACGACTCAAAAATGCAACGAGATAGATGCCGCTAGTACTTGAGTATGAAACTCAAAGCTGGTTTATTATGGCGATGAAATAATTTGATTCTAACATACTATACAGGAAACGTTTACTTCTTATAAGGATCGATTGCGTATGCTTTTGCGATTTAATTTCAACAGCGGCATTGAGTATAGATGTCAAATCTAACTTGAGTACCTTTTATTTCGGCAATTACGAGTAAGAAAAGAAAAACATCGTCTCTTTTTTTCTGTTATCTAACTTGGAGCAAAAGACGACACCGTCCACTAGCAGTTGATTGACCGGACGAGGGCGGGGGCTGAGAAAGACTTGTAAAGAGCTAGCTGGGCTCGTCAATGCCAAAATAAAAGCGTTTTAAGAACCCGAGATATTTCGGAATTGCGTTATAACGTGGGTCAAGTTACACGAGATATCTCGGGATTCACGGTGTAAGGGTTTAAACCCCCTTATTCCGGTATTGACGGGACCAGATAATATGTTGTGTGTTTTTTTCAGTAAAATATGTTCCCACACGAACTGTCTGATCAAGAGCCAGGGAGTGAGTCAGCTTTTGTTCAAAGTTTCATAACAGAAAGAGAGAGACAGTGGGTTTTTTTCTTTCCTCCGGGATAGTAGAGAAATATGCGTACAGTAGGCTATAAACGATAGAAAAATCCAGAGTAATAATCTCCTTCGGTTGCCTTTTTTATTATGCTTGGAGTTGAGGGAGGAAAGTACTATGGGCTTCACAAAATCGGGTAAGAAATCTTTTTAAAAGAAGGTGGAACATAATTGCTGGGGGTTTAGTGATTTCCAATGTGGCAGTGATGATGAGAAAATTTTAAAAACAGATTAACAGATTAATGGTAAACACTAATATTAACATCGAGAGAAGGGGATACATTTTTTTTGATAAGTCCGGTACTACACTGTATAAAGGTTTATAAAAATATTTTATAAAACTTTAGAAATGATAAGCCTAACGGTTGCATTGCGATTATCGGTCACATTTGCTTGAATGCAACCAATAGGCATATTGGTTGGATTTTTTTTTCAAGTTTTGTAAAAGATCTTTTATCAGACATTTATATTGTAACGCCGGCCTAATAGTGTAAGTATTTAAAAGTATTCAAAGCACAGCATCGAACAATAATGAGCTGGATACTAGAGCCTCTAATCAAAACCAAGACACAAAAAAAGATGATTAAATTGTGGTAGAACATTCGTCAGTTCATGTTAGTAGTGCTCTTTCTAACCCTGGAATTTCGGAAAATATTACTAAAAAAAATTAAAATGCAAACTACAAGAAAATGTAACTCAAATGTACGATTGGGCTCTGATAAAAATGCAATAACCTCAGAGCCACCCTTATTCGATGTAGGGCTTCGTGCAAAAATTTTAGAGAAGCCTCTTCGTGAGCAGAGACGTCTTAACGAGGCACGGACACAGGGTCGTGAATCAAACAGCGGCTCCCAGAATTATTACATTACTTTCATAAATTGTGAAATTGATGTAACAAGTCATATAGATATAATCTATTTTTATAAATCGTGAGGAAATATTTGCAAAATATTTTGCATTTATATTAATTATCATATTAATTTCAGAATTCATAAATAATGAAGGTATTTTATTCTTATATTATTTATCGCATAAATTTCAGTATTTATGAAACGCTGTAAAAATTATGAGCGCTCCTGTTTGGTTCGTGGGTCCCGTTAAGACGCCTCGGATCGTGAAAATGTTCTATTCATAAATTTCAAATTTTCATTGATTCTGAATTTCCATCATTAACTTTTTTCGGTAATTTACACTTTTGTGTTCTATTTACACTTTTGTGTTCTATTTACACTTTTGTGTTCTGTTTACATCTTATTGTGTGTTCATATATTCATATAAATATTTTTAGGTGTTCCTATACATTCTGCGATAATTCGTGAAATTCAAGGTTTTTTTGGTTGCCTCCCCCCCCCCCCCTTTCCCACACAACTCACACCAAATATAAAAACGTTGCGCTGTAAAAAATATTTGGACTCTAAGCCTTTTGAAATCATTAATACACATCAGTTTGTGGGACGAATAACGGAATATGTGTGAATATCATGAAGCTTACCTGCTGTTGAAGCACAGCCACCTTGTTTTATTAGTTGGTAAAAATGACCATCGATACTTATTTTACGTTTTTATTACTATGAGTGTGGTGCCCTCTTGAGAGACAGTCCTAAGAAATCGCTGTGGTGGTCGAGTGGTCATAACGACGGACTCGCAGCACTACACATAACAAAATTACACAGAAGCAAACTCCACGGAAGGTTAACTGCACACACACACACACACACTCAACATGTACCAATTCGTTAGAAGCTCCGCAGAGGAATATTAACGAGGTGCATGTCTGGTTTAGTAGTTCCAGGAAATCAATTAAACAATCCTCCAATCAATTGGATACGACGCATTGATGAAATGAATGTGAATTGATAAAAATGAATTTTTTGATAACATTAAAAATATCCAATCATTGATTTCAAGTCTTATCATGATGATGGGAAAAAAAACGAGAGACATACAGAAAATATTACTCGTATGCACATTATTAACACAAGCTCTGCGTGAACTTGCTAGATAGGACGTGAAAAATCATACAAAATAAATATATATTAACATTGTCTTGTACATAGTTCAGTGCGGGGTTATATATGCTCTTGGATCATTTTCATCGCACCACGGTCATTTTCTGCACATCAGGGCTAATAAGACCGGGATCTATTGCCGATTCCGAACGGTAGTTTTGTTTTAATATTCACCGAGAGTGTGCTAACCCCTCGATTTAGGACTTCCTGTGGTATCAATATTTTTTGTGGTAATGTCACCATTTCCGTTGTACCTCTGTGTTAGGAAAGTTTCTGACAACGACGAACAGGGTAGCCGTGTTCGAAGCCCACCGTTGCAATAGTGGTGGTCAGCTGAAGTTATATATTGGATGAGTAATTGGATGAGAAGAGTAATATTGGATGTGATACCCATGTCACGCATCATAGCTGAGAGTTCGTGATGGAGGTTGAATATAGACTTGTCCAAGTGCTCTGGAAAATGACACTGTCACAGTCGTCGGAAATCGAGAACGTATTGCGAACCAATTACGAATGGACGTTATAGCGAAAATCTTTACGCACAAATCGGTTTGTAGCTAATCGTTATGTCACTATTTAACCGCACGTGCAACTCGTAAACAGTCCTCAACCGAGTTTTTAACGAATTGGCTACATGCAGGAACGCGTTGAGTGTGTGTGTGTGTATTCGTAGCCCTAACTATTTATGTTGTCAGAGTTGCGCTTGTTTCGTGTTCTTACTGGCGCTATCATCTGCGACCAAAGGTGGTCTGAAATATACAGGGTGTGCGGGCGGAAAGTTATCCTAATGTAATGGCCACGATAAGCAACTTTTTGAAGGAAAGGTGACGAACTTGGTGACAATAACCGAGTAAGTTTCTATATATCAGATGAATAAGAATTATACTTTTTACGGGCTTTTTCAAGGCTATCTCTCTTTACGTATACAACATTGTGGTTTTATTTTTTTTCACTTTTTTTTTCTATACTGTCCATGTAAAGCAAATGCCTTGACGACTGCAGCGCCACAAATGATCAATCAAGTAAGTTTTATACCTCTAGAAAACATTTCTTTCAAAATTGGACGAAGTCACCCCAGTTGAGGATACCGTTTGGGCACTTGCAGACATACTAATGGTACTCACATTGAACGGTTTATCATGCACGAGGATAGATTATCGTGCATGATAAACCGTGTTCTTAGTTTGGAATAGATTCCCAAACTTTTTCTTCCATCGCCCCGTTTGTAAATTTTTTTTCTCTTCACCCCCAACTCAAGCCAATCTATAGGATCATGTATTAAACAAAAAGCTTCTGCTACCCCCCTGGACCATTCTATCGCCCTCAATGGGGCGATATTGCTCACCTTGAGAAACACTGCTTTAGCCCATATGCTGCGTATTTACTACACGCGTCTTTTGAGAGAGCATTTTAAAATAGCAAATGTGGGTTATTTTTGTGGAAAATCATATCTTTTTGAATATGACATAAAATGTATCGAATTATTGCTTGATTTTAACAACATTGAAGTTTAGACTGGAAAAGAGCGCTTTCTGTAACTTATTTTGCATATATTTAGATGGATTCTAAATTCCAATTGCGCAGAATTCAGCTCATCAGCGATTTGAATTTTTCAAGATGCACTCGAAAATTAACTTGCAAGTAATTTGACATAATTTTGATTATCCGGCTCTTTTGAATGACTAATGCATGAATAGAGATTAACATGGGAATAGGATTAATCAAAATATCGTAGCAACGTGAATGTTTAGCGGCGAAACTTTCTTTTGGAGTATTCCGAAATAATTTGGATCCGAGGCAAAATAAGAGTTTGTGAGCTTACACACAGGAAAAATTATGCAATGAAGAATTAATGAGGCACTTCATATCATTTGTCGAATTCATTGTAAGCGTAGTTGGAGTTCATCATATATTAAATTATTGAAATTCTTATGAAGTTCATACATGGAGTTCATCATGCATTAAATTATTGAAATAAAAGTAATCACACAGAAACGCAGGATGTCCCATAAATTCTTAAACATTTGAACAATTCATAGAAATTGGAGGTTTTGCTACATTTGAATTCGGTTTTTGTGAAAAAGTTATTTCCCATATATAAAAGAGAATTATTTTCGTATAGAAAAATATTTTTCATCTATGGAGGGAACTATGTGAGAGCAAATTACATAATTATGGACCTCAAAATTTCTTCATCTGTTCAGTGTGAGAAACGTTCGTAATGCTTCAGCCGGCGAATCGTGGCTGAAGAAAACCAACTTTTATTTATTATTATTTTTTTATTTATTGCAAAACAGCACACACAAATACATGAATACAGAATACAAATTATATACAAAATAAATAAATAGAGACAACAGCACAAAAGACAAAACATACATTATACAGCTCTTAGGAACTCATTTGGTCCGTCCTAGAGCTTAAAAAAATTCTATATGTAATAAACGGCACGCTCTCTTGATTTATTTCTTTTTCTCTCTTTTTTTATAATAGATATTTCAAATATTTAACTTGGTTACTTATTTATATTTTCAGTGAACTTTTCAAATTTCATCATAGAATTTGAAAATATGAAAATTTCTTTCTTGAGATGTTTTTTATTTATTCTAAGATCTGATAATTTTTTTCCGAATTTGTTACAAATGAGTGATCCTAGGTAATTTATACTTTTTTTTGAACAATGTATTTATTCGTTTTGGAGTTGAATACAAGGAGTTGTGTCTATCTGAGGTTCTACCGTTATTAGTTTTGAGAAATAAGTTATGGTTTTTAGTCAAAATTACAATTTTATACAATAAGTTTGCCTTAGATCAAGTATTAAAATTTCTAATTTCAGTAGATCTGGACTATTAAATGACATTCCTTACGTTTTATGGAATTATAGATGTTATTTAAGTTCGTGACGTTATCGTGATAGGCACCTCCCCACACTGTAATAGCGTAAGTTACTCTTGATTGGATCCAAGCATAGAAAACTGTTTTGAGGAATTATGGACTTACAATGTTTCTTAATCTATAATCTTGTATATAAAGCTGCAATTTGTTTTCTTATCGTATTACAGACATTGTTTGAATGGCTATTCCATTTTAGGTCGTCTTGTATAACTACATCTAAATAACTAAATAACTATATTCTCTTACTCTTTCTATGTAACTGCAAGAACAGATTTGGGAAGGGTATTTACAAACGTGCAATCTTAGTGATATTGGAGTTTCTAGTTTTATATCTCTAATGTTTACTTATGAATTTTGTTTTTTCTACGTTTGGAAGTAATTTATTTTTTGCTAGCCATGTGTTAATTTGTCTAAAGCCATCTTCTCTCAACTTTAGTTATCAAATGGGAAATTTTTTTCATCTTCAACATATAATACGGTGTCATCTGCAAAAGACACTATTCTACCATGCAATTTTAGTAGGTATAATTCATTTATATATATAAGAAAAAGAGTGGAGCCGAGTATATACTGTTCCCTGAGGTATTCTTTTTTTTTTCATTTCAAGGTAATCACTTTTTTGATTTTCTATATGGACTGCCTGCATTCGTCCAGAACAGTACATCTCGAATACTGCTTTACTAATACTACTTTGAATATACTGCAATGAAAACCTTGTGTAAGCGCCAAGCGTCGGTAATATAAATTGAGAATTCAGAAACTAGCTATTAGTCGTACGCCCTGAATTTTACAGGACTCCGATTGTCGTATTTCCGGTGATTTTCGTTCTTGCAGTACCGACAGAAATTTGAACTAATTTTTTCTGTACGAAAACAAAAAAAATCCCCCTTCACAACAATAACTTATTTTGCAAACGTCATTCGAATACTCCAGTTGCTTCATTTTTTATGAATTATTTACGAATTAGGAGGTTAAAGCACAGTCGACGGAGAAAGTTTAAGTAGTAAGAAAATATGTGAACAATCAGCATTTTCAAAGTTTTTTTTGGAGTTTTTCATCAAATGTGTGTGTGTTTGTGAGAGAGAGAGAAAGTCCTTACTGGCAACATATCACGTACATATAAAAATGTTTAATATTAAAAAGTTATGTCACTGAGATCTACAGATTTAGAACTTCAGATCTATAGATCTCTAGAATAAATATACATTTTTTTTGAAATTTTGAAGTTCATGAGAGAGAATGGATCGATAACCCAGGTTTATATGACAGTCCCGCAAAATCTTCAAACGGAACAGTAATCATTTGTTGGAAGACACGAAGAAGAAGCCGTTCAATAAATCAAATTAGATTATTTGAAGCATCAAAATTATTTTTTAGTTTTTAAAATTTCTTTGTGAAGTAAATGTACTCCTTCACAACTTTGAGGTTTGAAAAATTTAATATCATGTCTTCTTCCACAAGGTTCTCGCTGAAAAATGTTTCCCTTACTCTTTTGCACGCAATCGTATATCACATACCTGACCATATTTCATGGACAAAAGTTCGGAAATACAGGTCATAAATACAGGACATTGCTAAAATATCACAAATTTTCAGAAAATTTGCCCAGAAGACTGCCTTTGAGCAAAAAAAGAAGAGAAAAAAAGTAAAAATTGCTTTCATCAAAAACAATAAAGAAATATGAGCATGGAGTGATGATTATTAAAGTCACAATAACCACAACGAATGTTTATACAAATTGTTTTCATACGTGACCAAAATTCACATTCCAAGTCAAAAATGCCGGTCGGATGTGGAACTGGTAAATTGTACACGCCCGTATCACTCAATTTATACTTTAAAAGAAATTTTAAAAAAATTGCTTTATATTTGCATAAAAAGTACTGAAAGCGATATAATTTTTTAAATAATCGAATTTTGAAAGAAATTCGAAAATTCAAACAAAAAAAATTTGGTCACCAATTAAAAGTCTGAAATTTGTCAAATCAATAATTACAACTTTCCGCGCTGATGGCGCTGGGTAAGAAGTCTCAATTGACCTCGCTTATGAACTAAACGAACCAGTCACGACCAGACTCTGTCGCACCAGCGATATAAGCTCTGCACCATGGAGGGCGTGGTCGTGTCGACCTCACTTTAGAATCATAGGCGATTTACAGTACGGGATCGGACTTGGGCTGGCGCGAGTCTAGAATAGGGTGACTAGATCGCGTGACTGAGAAACCGGCTAAAATTGCTTGATTCACTAATAAAAACTGTGACTTCTTGTCAAAAAATATTTCAGAGGGCATTGCAGTGTTAAATTGTAAGGCAATAGATGAAATTACATGTTGGCACTGTGAAAGCCTGGAACTTATACCTTTTAGTTCGGTTTTCTTCAAACTTTTTTTCCTCATTGCAGATCTTCTGATTGATTATATTTCATTATATACAAGAGCCTACATTCAGTTGAGAACGCTGCTGCCTTCTATTAATTAAAAACAAAAGTATATGTTATAATTCTCGAAATAAAATGGTCACTGGTTTCAAACTAATGGGCATAGAAAACTCTTCAAGGCAGATTATAAGAATGTAAAGTAACCGATGTTTTGACGCATAATTTACATGCAGCATAGAAAAAAGTGATAAAACTACAGTTTTACATCATATGCTGTACATTTTTACGTTGCACATATTTTTAAAATCAACAGCCATCCTGTTTTAAGAATTAAAACATAGTTTTGTTTTCATCCAGTAGATGGTAGCAGGCTCCCGGCCTTCAAACAATAGATATACAGGGTGCAAAACACACGGGGGTATGCCATTTCAGTAGCGAACCGTTGATCCAATAGAATATACTTCCAATTAGAAAAAGTTTCCAAATTACGTGTAGTAGGTCTACTCAAATATATCATTCATATTTCAAGGGGTTGTGCGATTATTAAATTAACTTTTATATAGTCCCCGTGTGCCTCAAAACCGTCCTGGGGAAAAGTATTTTACCCGCATTTAACGCTATGTTTTTTCCAAATATCCTGTAATTTAAATATCTCAGTGAATATTGCACTTAAAAATGTGGAATTGTTTGTTATCATCAGGAGAGGCAGGTCAACAACCTTCCAACTGGATGTTGGGGCACATAGGGACTATATAAAAAGTTATTTTTTATATTTTAATAACTGTAACTCCTTGAAACATGAATGTGATATCTGAGTACTATATGTTGTTTAGAAACTTTCTTCAATTGGAAGTATACCTCTAGTACCAACGGTTTGCCAATGCAATAAAATGGCATAGCTCCTGTTTGCTGTATATCTACGTGCATTTCTCTTCCATACAAAAGTTATCTGTACGGGAAAGAGAGAGAAGTTGTAATGGAATTGTCGAACTCATTCATCAGCGCATGGCATTAATAGTTTAGCCTTCTGATGAGGTTGAGGGGAATGGTTTCTCAATTAACATCTTTTGTTCGCACATTCAACGATGCTCGAAAGTTAAAAAATAAAGGAAAGCTCAGTTGCGGTATATGAGGGCCCATGATCTGCTAAATTTTAGAAACCATATAACTAGATTTACGTATTTCTTACGTAAACGTATTTTTTTTTCGTTTTTTACGTTGGCTTCACATTTGTATCATGACTGCCAAAGATAGGATTTCTGTGAAATTTAACGCATGTGCATAGAAACATTCGTATCATTGTCGTTAAATACATTAAAAAACGAAAGTGGCCAGACTTTTCTTTAGATTCACATGTCAGGTATAAAGGGGGCAAAAACAAGTCCAGTCGGAATTTTTACCTGCTCCGGGCATGTCAGGCAACATATTTGCCCAGTCCTGGTACTGACACTTTTTCTACATTGAAGACAGCAGTGGAATTTCATGTATGTTCGAATGTACATTTACCAGATGGATGTCATCGCTCGATTTACCTGATATGCTTTCAAGACATGTCCTCAAGTAAACTTGCTGCATCACATTTTCTTCTTTGGTTTATCCTTTTTTTTGATAGCATCCGCTGCAGGACATCGTACATTACAGATGACGCAGAGAAACTCAGTGCCAAGACGGATGATACGAAGAAAGGCACAAGAACAGCTGGAAATATGTGACTTCAGCCTCGCCTCCATTTGTTTTGACAGTTCTTTTTCGCGTGTGACGTTGTTACAACGTTATAGATAGATCTTTTTCTTCACTTCCACCAATTGTTTTTTTTTTATATGTGTCTTCACGTTTATAGCTCAAGAGCCCAAAAGCTGCAAGACGTGAAAAAAAAAGCGAAGAAAAATATATAAATAACGCGAGGCTATTCGATCATTTGTATTACCAACAGCACCCACAGGAGAAGAAGAGCAGCTGAAAACAGTAAACGGAGAAAGAATAATCTTTTATGTCCATTTTTTCTCTTTCTATGAACGTCCATTTCCAGCATTAGTCTTGCGTCTAGAAAATCTGACGGGCCCTTTTGTGGATTTCTAATAATCGTTACTTCACACCTTGGATTTACTGTCTCTCTTTCATCCATTTATTTTCCGATAACGTTGATGATAAACGATTTCTAATATCTATACATCGACTGAGCAGTTCATAAAAGCACGCTCGACACATTACTTGGACTCGGAAGTGAAATTAACTCGGACGTGGAATGATAACGCTGAATCTGTTCTCTTGAAATTCGTATCGAATATATTATTATTTCTTTAAAATCATGCGAAAATAAAACTAAAAAAAATGGCAGACATACAAGTTTACCGTGAAATTTCCGCAGAAGGTCCATGATTCAACTACAGTTGACTCTTGTTATAATTACCATACGTTATTGCGACCATTCTGGTATAACGACAGGTCCCAAAGGTTTTACTGCTGCATCAGACTTACATTATTTCGATGTCACGAGCTATAGTATCAGAAATGTCTTGGACAAAAGTCATAAAAACGGAAATAAAAAGCGACCAAAAATGTGCCGTTTCAACCCAGGCCGTTTTTTTACCTACGTTACAAGCAAGTAAAATTAACATTTTTCTATTCAGGAATAAACCCAGGCCTCCAATTGTCGAGGCTATAGGTGAGATGCCGTTATAACGAGTTTCACTCTACTTTGAATACATCTCATTATGTAAATCAGAAAATTGAAGAAATTGAATGTCAGATTGGCAAAACGAAGAAGCCACGCGGTCTAGAACCATCACGGAACGCGTCAGCCTTTGGTGTTTGTTGCAAGAACCATTTACAAGCAAAATGGGATGACTGCGAAATTTTAGAGCCTGTTCACTTGGTCATAAGAGTGCGATGAAAAGCTTCTCTAGATGGTCTGGAGAGAAAGTACTATTTATCCTCATAATCATAGGCCATTTCGGACATACGCGGAAGGTTTAAATCATCTGACAAGGGTGAATATAGATGAGGGAAATCAGCGGTGGGTTTCATTACACCACAAGCTGTATACACACCAGTACATGTGCTCTGGTTGGCTAAACTGCACGCAGCAAGAGAGAATGCTCTGGTGGACAAAATCTCTACCTCGAACCACCTCCTACTAGGCACAGATACTCATAACATGTTTAGACGATATGTATGGGTCCTGTGGTCTCAGACATTCGAGCGGAGTGTATACTAGCTGTACAACTGGTCCTTTCAAATGTCTTGGTTGGATACTGCTTAGTTCGAGGAGCATGAAATGAATTTTTCTGTCATGTAGTTGAGTTTGTATTTGAATCCAGCTCCGAAAACCACAGTGGGAAAATGAGCACACGCCATCCAATGATGATGACGCTTCCCAAGTTATAATCTCGGCTGCTATTATGTTTTTAGAAATCATTCTTACTGTCACTGTGCGGTTGTGTGGTCATACCGACAGACTCCTATCGTGAGGATCCGGGTTTGAATCCCATCGGTGACACTGTGGTAGGCGACTGAAGCTTATTTTCTGTTACTTCGAAGCTGAAAGCTAACCAATCTCACCGTTGAAAAGTCTCTCCCCAGATTACAACGGACCTACAAGATAGGCAATCATTACACTTCACCCATAGCTCAAAAAATAGACAGTTGAACTGAAAGTTCACGCAACACTATACTAGGGGTTTCCAACGTCAAGAGCCTTTGATGATAAGACTGCTCTTTACGTAACTCAAACAAATAATAGAATATTTATCAAAAAAAAAAAAACCAATAAAACATATTTATTGTCACAAATCATTGGGTCAGATCTTGTCGTGGACGCCCCTCTACAATGAGGTCCCCTCATGGCCGTCACAATAGGGCTCGAGCCCGGAGGGGCCCGAGTTAATTCTCTCCCACCATTTTTTTGTTTTTACCATTACAAATGCATAATGAATGGGTCCGTTAACAGTCTGACCTGGGGCTCCGCTAAAGATCCAGTTTACGGTCCCTACCACAGAATGTGGAGGTCATGTGTCCCTGTGCATGGATGGGACTCGTGTTTAGATGACCCTCGGTGTCCCGTAAAGTACACGTAATTATTCAATTCAAGAATACTCACTTCTAATGGATAAAAAAACTTCCAAAAAATGTATCAAAAGGTTTCATTATAAACCATCACCGCGCAGAAGAACAGCTCCCGTACAAGAACTCTGACATACTCTTTAACACAAGTATTCATGATGTCATGATGGTAATCATCGTGAATCATAGGGTGTTCATCCGAGTTGTCGGTGAATACCTTCTGAGTGCAAAATGAAGCATGCCTCGTCGAAGGTTTATGTGAGCACTATGACACCCCCTCTCCAAAGGTACAAAGGACACTATAAATAAATTATTGTAGACGAGGCCCAGCAAATTTCTCAGCCCAAGGAGCCTGGCTCTAGGTTTTGTGGGGGGAGGGGCATCGAGATTCTCGCGGGGAAAGGAAAAACTTTATTCCTGCATTAAAAATACTTGTTTCTCTCTCTGCGCACAGAATTTTTATATCTCGATATCTGCGCGATTTGACGAAATAAAATGCTACATTATACAAATATAGGGAATTTTTCTCTACTCAGCAAGAGACTTTGTGAACAGGGAAACATTCTCAGTCACTTTTAGACTCAAAACTCCCAAATTTATTCCCATGAAAAAAATGGTGCCTTTCTTTGTTACTCTTGTCCATAACCTATAAACGAGTAAAAAAAATTGGAGCAAAAATGTGCCGCCTGGAAAATATTGAACGTAAATGCACATCCCTTTTATATTGCTTGTAAAACATCATTGAACTGGAACTGCCGCTGTTACCTATCGAATAAAATTACAACTATTGCGACTGGATTCCCCCTTGCCGCTTTTTACTGGCAAACCGTTTATTCTAGAGGCATACTACGTAGAGAACTCATATGTCATTCATGTTACAAAGGGGTCGTGTAGGCATCGAAATAAAAAAAATCACCTTTTTATACGAGCACCCTGTTCTCAAAAACGCAATTAGAAACTTGCTGCCCTCTCTCTCCTGAGTTAAAAAAAAAAAAAAAATTTCGAAGTATAATATTCACAGAGATATTGAATTCTTCAGGAAAAGTTGAAGAAAAAAATAACGGACAAAGCTTCTTTCTCCGATTTGCATAATATATACATATATACTACGCCGTTCTTTCAATCCGCTGATTTTTTTTGAGACACTATCCCGTTAAAATTCAAAATAAAAAAACAGCTTTGCAAGTATTAGTAACAAGAAAGTTTTCTTTGAAAGCTCGCCGGGTTCCGTGCTGACACTTGCTTCTTATGATTTCCCTTGTCTTTTGATTCAATCGTCAAGCTAAAGGTGATGCTTTTGTCTTAGCAGCGAAGGATGTTTCATTTCTTACAGCCACCGTATAGAAATTAATTATTACAGTATTAGCATGATTTAGTGTTATCATGGGTACCATGTGGGATTCTTAGCGCGAGTATTTAGGTTTGAACCCCTGGGCGGCGCAATTGTAGTCGGCTGAATTTTCAGTGGTAGTTGGCGATTTTCAAACTTCGCCACATTTGAAGAAGCTTCTTCTCGCAGAGCATGTAGATCTTCAACGTGATACTTACATAACATGAAAAATTCAAACATGCGATACCTTCACTTCGAAACATGGAAGGCTGATGGCAGGTCTAATAAGAGCAGAAAGCAAGCACAACTCTGCCGATGTACGTTAGTGGCCACACATTCGGAACACACATGCCGTCATGTACGAATTCGTTGGAAATTCCGTAGAGAAATGTGGACACATTGAATGTATGGTTGAGTTGGACTAGTGTTATGATGGTCGTGTCAAATTATTTCTGCTGAGAATTCGTATTTTATACAGTAATACAGATTAAATTTGATGATTTATTGCAAGCAAATTCTAATTTAAAAAAATATCAACAACACTACTCGATCAAATTGATTATTCTCCGATTTCGGAATGATGATGGGCAAGAATCGAATTTCAGAATTACAATAAAATGCAGATGACGGTAAATTTCTGAAGAAAAACCCAAGCAAAATCATGTTTGTGTATAACTGAATGAAGAGATGATAATGAAATAAATTTGCGCCCGTCGTGAGATGGGATCAAAGAAAACTAGTAATCTGATTAGTTATTTAGTATGTTTTCACAGATTTAGCCTTACATCTGCCGTAGGCTGCAATTATGCAGATTTCGGCACAAGATTGAAACGTGCGCAGTTCGTGAGAACAGCCTCATCTTTGCAAGCAAAGATTTGTTTATGTGTAAGAAACAATTTTAATATAAAACAAACCAAATCACATGTGCACGATCATCATGTTCTTATCTTTTCCAAAGTTAAATTGGATTTAGAAATATTGAGGATTGTTAACTTATTTTTAATTCGAACCTTCGAATGTTACTTGCTTACTGGTGAGCATTTTAAGAATATATATTTCAATGGAAAACGTGAAAACAAGCAACGCTATTCGCATATACAGCCAAACTCGGTTATAACGACATCGAATATTTCTTGAAATCTTGCCGTTCTAACCGAAGTTGAAAATACATTATAAATATGAAAAATATACTCAGATGCGATCAAGTACAAAAGTTAAGTTATTTCGCTATCATTAGGATCCACATATTTCACCGAGAAAAATACGGGAATCATAAACACATGGAACCAGTGTTCACCAATACGCATCCAGATGCGTGATGCAAGCATCAAAATTTAATTTTGCTCCTCCAAATTTCGTTCAGGAGTGAAAATACCCCATCAAACTTTAGGTAAATTTGTTTTTAAATAGTGTTATTTCTGACATTAAAAAACACCCCTGGTTCTACAAAAATAGCCCTTAAAATTTGAGAAAAAGGAGTGAAATTAATTTCAATTTTATATTTTCGGATATTACTGGATCAGAGATATTTATTTTTTATGTGAATCAGATACAGATTCCATATCATCTGCTTCGATCACAAATTCTTGCCAAAGACGTTGCCAATTTTGGTCAAAATTGCCAATTATTCTTTGTAAATACACACACCAGGGCTAGAAATAAAGTGCTACAGCAAGTCTGCAAAGTCTTACAGCAAAAGTAAGTTCTGCATTTTGGTGTATATGATATTCTTACGATATAACCTACGAATTATGAACATTTTATTCATCCCTGATTTCAGAGTTTCAATTGAAGCAAGCTTCGTCGAAAAAACGGGACATTTCTTTGGGAATTTTCTAGGAATTTCTTAGGAAACATAATCAAAAAAAGACGAAAAATGTGACGTTATATTCGAGGTTTATGAATATCGTCATTCGTAGGAATCAGCTGGTGCCACAGGATATCGAGGTTATAGTCGAGGTGTCATTATAACTGGGGTCGTTTTGACCAGTTTCGACTGCATTTGAATTATTTTGAAATTTTTAGACCTTATAAAAAACATTCTATAACAAAAATTGAAAGGATAGAATGATGGATGTTACGGTAAATGTGATAAATACGATTATTATACAAGTTGCCAATGATTTTTGTAAATTTGGTAAAAAATTGCTTAAATTTATTTACTTTTATCAGCGTCTACGCATAATACAAAAGTGTCACGTCGTTGGTGAACATGATAAATCGTACTGTATGATATACTATACAGGATGGTTCATACATGCACCGTGCCATTATATCGGGGTACGATCGTAAAATATGCTATCGTTATATCAGGATGCGACTATATTCCTCACTCATACTAAACTCATTTTAACTTTTTTTATATTCATCAAATTCAGAAATTAAACGTGAGTATTATGCATAATCTATACTGGGTGGGCAAAAAATCCGTAGAAACTTTAAAAATGAAGAAAAAATAAATGAAAAAAAAATGATTTGCAGGGTTAGCATCGCTAGGTCAAGGAAATTTTTTTGACATGAAAAAAATAACTCAAAACAGCCGATAGGTAGCGCTGACGTACACAAGTCAAAGAAAAGATACGCAAATAGCGAACAGAAAGCGTCCAAATCGTTTATTACAGCATACGACCACAACTACAGGGGATAACACATTGCAGGCGAGTCACAAATCCAGCAGCGTTTTGTTTGCGTGAAAGAGATGAGCCTTCTACCGTCACGTTTATGCAAGATGGAGCAACTAGTCACGCTGCTACTCCGGTCAAGGCATTCCTGATACAGACATTCGGTGAAGAAAAAAACATTAGCAGGCGTTGCAGGTTCCCATGGGCTCCTCGCTCTCCAGATTTGACAACGGCAGACTTTTGGTTATGGGATTATTTGAAATAGCGGGTCTCGATCCGGTCCATGCAATCTGTCGGAACTGAGAGATGCGATCCGCCGAGGTATTTTATGAAGTAAAGACAAAATAAGAAAATATTTTTTCGAAATTCGACCCCTCTGAGGGTCATAAGATGGTTCAAAGGTTATACAGATAAATCACGCCGAGTCAAAACCACTGAAGAAAAAAACCAAATTTATGAAATTTGGTCAGCAGTTTTATTTTATGATGTAAAGACTGACTCGGAAGGGGTTTTACAAAATTGGCCCCTGAGGGGTGTCATAAGACGGTTCAATGATTACATAGAGAAATCATGCATAACCGAAACTATTGAAGCAATATTTATGAAATTTGGTCCGTAGTAATTTCATGATGTAAAGACACTCTAAGAAGGTTTTTTCAAAATTTGACCCTTAGGGAATCATAAGGGGGGTTGAAATTTAATGTAGAGAAATCCTGTCGAGTGAAAATCACGGAAACTACAAATTTGAAATTTGGTCAGAATCTTCATTTTATGATGCAAAGACTCGCTAAGAAGGGATTTCTCAAAATTCACTCCCTAAAGGGGTCTCAAGGAATAATTTTCGGATTACCAAATTCACGAGAGCGAAGCCGCGGATAACAGCTAGTCACAGATAAAGGTGATGAATTTAACGTACTTATCATATTTACCAATGGAACTTGGTTATTATGCATAATCTCCGGTAAAAGTGATATTTTTTTTAGTATTTATCGAACTTACCAACGACGCTTTGGTATTATGCATATTCGCCGGTAAAAGTGAGAAATTTACTAAACTTACCAAGGCGATTGGTAAGTATGCATTATAACCGATTTATCGCATTTACCGGAATACGGACACGAGTATGAAAATCAAATCGTAGAAAATCAAAGCCAAAATTAATGAATGATTACCGATAAACTCCATATCAGTTGGAATTGATTGGAGATTTCCAATTCATGGTGAACAGATAGGATTTCTGTGATAGGGAGAAGTATTTGTATTCGGTAAACAGAATTTCATGTTATCGCTGCTTTTCTGTTGCTTCTAGGCCAATAAATTGTAGGAAGAGAATCACCAAGACCTGACATACATACACAGACACGAGAGAGATAAACAGATGGACGTGTACAGAATGAATAGCGGCGGAGAATGAAAATGCTGAGCTGGTCTCAGTCATTTGAGTGGTTCAGCATGAGCTGAGCTTTAGTTTCGCCCCAAAGGAAATCAAAAGCAGTGTCTTGTGGTTCACCCCGAGAAAGTCATTACACTTTGTACCATCTCCATATGGACGACAGCAAATGATTTCGACCTCCTCTCTACATTTATAGCAAAAGACGTGAAATATTTTCTAGATGAATTCTCATAGGACTTCTGATGGATTTTGCAGTTATTTGACACTGACGTGCATCGCTAATTATGCTGCTATAACAATTCACGCTAAGTAACAATTCACGATCCGAAGAATTGAATGTTTATTAGGCTCAAAAGAGAAATTTCGTCCAGGATTTATCATTTTAGAACAATAAATATTTTTCGTTAGATGAATACATATTCAATATGTATCACATTCCTTCTCAAGATATGATTCGGCTGGTAGTAAATATAATAATATACAAATAAAATATCACAATCTGTCTTAAGACATTTATCGATCAGGAAGCTAGATAAAAAAATTATAAAAAAGTTGAAATTTGAGTTGGATAATAGAGTCGTAAAAAAGAAAATCATCCCATTGTTCTTTTCTATTCAAAAAGTTTCATTGGCGTCTAAAGGTACGATAGTACGTACCTCTCACGTTATCACCAAGGTTTAAAGCAATAAAGCATTAATTAATAAATAATTAAAGTATCAAGCAATAAAAATTAATATATTTTCTGAAAGTTGGCACGAAAAAAATTGGTAATTTTTTCAAAGTTGGTAACCACAGTCAGACTCTGATAAATGATTATCTAAATCAGCACCAAAAACACTCGATCTTATTAAAAAATATTTTTCAAATGAATGAATATAATCAAATACATATATCAATTTATGAATTATATATACTGAATTTATTGAGTATATCAAGTATGTCAACGGACTTAAAATTTACGAAACGTATAAAAAGAGAAGTATGGAAATTAATAATAAATTTTTAATGTTTGTAAAAAATGACAGTACGAGTGTTTATATATTTTATAATAAGAGTGATGATATTTTAAACCTGCTTTTCGAAATGTTACTAAAATAATTCTTTTTATTCATAATATTGTTTTGACCAAATAAAGTGGGAGGAGTATCATAAAATTATAAGATTATAAGATATATGAAAAAAGAAGAGTGTTTTCCGATTCATGTCATTGACATGAATAAAGATTGAAAAAGAGATTGAAATTATTGAGAAATGTTGTTCGAATATTGTGAATACTTTTTGTTGCTGTTGACTCAATCACGCATCTTTTGAAAGTCTTGAATCAAAATAGAAAAAAATATAATGTCACGAAATTTTAACGAAGACAGAATATTTCCAATTTTGCAAAAAATAGTTTTGGCTACGACAAAAACAAATTCAATTATACCTGAAAAATAAACAGGCTCTTTTTCTCACCATGAAAACTTCAAAGATTGAGAACATTTTCCGGATAAATAAATAAGAACGTTTATAAAAACAGTTCAGAAATGACGTCGCTCACATTATAAAAAGTATCTTCCCTAAATTAAACATTTTTAAGCGAAATTCTACTATACCTATCAATTAGATCAATATATTCAGATAAAAAATACCAAAAACTAGAAATTCTTCAGTTAATATAAAGGTGAACAAAGGAGGACAAGAAAATCATCCCACACAAACAGTTCTTATCTCTCCAAAGCGTTCCATTTCCAAGTAAGATACCAGGATACATGCTTCTTGCATTAATTTTTGATCAGAGTTTCAATCAATCTATGGAAATTAACTCTTTTCAATGTTTGTAAAAAATTAAAATAATTGTTTACTGGTTATTAATTTTAGTGGAAATCTTAATGAGCTCAAAACACTTGATGATACTTGAAACCTGCTTTCAAGTAATACCACGATAATTTTGTTTATCCATAATCCCATTTCGAAAAGAAATAAAGTAAAAGGTGTATCATAAAATTTCAAGATATGATATGAAAAAAAATTACCACATCCATGTCATTGTAATGCATACAAATTGAAAAACTGATTGAAAATACCGAAAAATGTCGTCGAAATATCGTGAAAAACTCTTTTGTTGATTTTGATTCAATCACTTATCTTCTTTTGAAATGTTTGAATCAAAATTGAAAAAAAAGTATTAAGAAAATTTCTTACAATTTCGCTGCAGACGGAATAATGACAATTTATTGAAAAAGTAATTTGTTTTTTATTCAGCTACGAAAAAATAAATTCTGCTAGACTTAAAAAAAAAATACCGACTCCTTTTTTCTCACCAAGAAAACTTTAAAAATTGCGAAAAATTTTCCGAATAAATAAATAAGAACGTTTATAAAACCCAGTTCAGAACCGACGCCACACACACATTGCCAAAAATATCTTCTCTAAATTAAAAATTCTCAAGGAATTTCTACAATTTTCCCTCGATATATACATATATATATAGTTTTATTTCCCTCGGGTGAAATCTCAAGCTGTTTTCAATGATGGCTTCTTGGCTTATCAAATATTTAAGTACGGGTAGAGAGAGAGGAGAGAAAAAATTCTATTACATTTGCATATTTTTGCTCTTTTTTTTTTCCAAGAATTTATTTTTTCTTTCCTCATTGCTGTTTTTTCTTCCCACAAGCACTATATTATCACTTATCTCAGTTAAATAAAGATCTCAACGCAGAGTTTCTAGAAGTATAAAAAAAATTAATTGAAATATACGCGAGGCTGAGAAAACCTCATAAAAAAATTAAAACAAAGACTTGATGACTTTAGAATTTTTTTTTGTGAGAAATTCGAAAGGAGGGAATTTTCATTTTTTTTTCCATTTATGTTTGAAATTTCATTAACTCATTGCATGCACGTAGATAGATAATGATTATGTGTCCTGTAGTGGTTATTTTAATTTTAATGAAAACTGTGTGACCTTGTTGTAAATTGATTATAAAGTATCACAATTGCTGCTTATTGCGACTAATAACAGTTTTTCATTAAAATTTTGATTTCAATTTTTTTATGAGTAATTTCCATCCGCCATAAAGATGGAAATTACTCCAATTTTTCATCGTATATTAAAAAAGAAAGTACCCTCAACGTGACATTAATAAGGTTTTTTTTATGATTTATACAGTGCAATAATTAGTGGACTGTTTCTTTTTTCATGTTCAGAAGGACTATTAGATGCAAAATCTACCTTAATTGATTCATACTACAATTGAATTTTTTAGAAAAAAACATGTTCATAATTTTTACTATATTAGAAGTATCACGGGTGTTTGAAAAATGACAGTGAAGCCTTTTTTTTATACACCGTGCTTCATAATGATGTGATTATTTGGTAAAATAGAGAGCTTGGAATGAATTTGGAATCATAGGTGACACCAGTGTCACTCTAGGTTGTAGAGATATGGTATTTTCACACTTTTTTATATAATATTTCATACAAAGAGTTCTGAATCGGACAGCCAAATACAGACCAGGGCCGTAACCAGGATTTTTGCCCCTCCCCATATTTTAAAATTCGGTAATTTTATAACGGTGTTTTTTGTTTCCACCTAAAAGTGCCACCCCGGGAAGTTGCCCCCCTGCTCTAGTTCCGGTACTGATACAGGCTGTCAGGACAGTCCATATATACACAGACTGTCCAAATTTAAAATAATAGATTCGTGAATCAATATTTTACATGACCGAAAATTATTATCATTGGATTGGATTTATTTACTTGAGAAAAATCGAAAGACATATGGAAATACGAAAGGAATGTTGTCACTAATTGAAAATCTGAAATTGGTTTAAATTCACCCCGCTTATACAATGATAACCGATTTACGGTGCAAGATTAGACTTAGGCAGGTGCGGGCCTAGGATAGGGTGTCTAGACCATGCTACTGAGAAACACCGGGATAAATTCCGATAATTACCGAGAAATAACGCAAATGGTAAAAATAGGGACATCTTGGAAAAAATTCCAGAGGGCGTTATACGAGACTAGTGTCGAATTGTAAGGCAATGGATTGAAAGGACGGTATTTTAAAATCACATATTATACGGTTTAGTTCAGTGTCTTTTAACCTTTCTCTCTTTGCAGGCCGTTGAACTCTCAAGTAAACATTTTCGCGAACCGGCATGAAAAAAATAATTTGCGAACTGGAGAAGAAAAAATGCATTAGGAGGAAAATTTCCTAACCACACATCTTGATGTATTTCATATTTTAAGGTACGTAGTTTGATATTATAAATACGAGAAACTACGTTAAATTAGTACCCCAGCTGCCCCCTAGTGGATAAAAGTAAAACTATCTGTTACAATTATTAAAATAGAATAGCTGTTGGTTTTGAACAATGCACAAATACACAATATATGATATAAAACTATAGCTTTATTTATTTTCCTGCTGTATACCAGTGCAGTGTAAATTTTATACGCTATACTGGTGTATATAATATGGCAAGTGTAAGATAACAGATGAGATGGCATGGGGGGGGGGGGGAGGCGCTCAATTGCTTTTAAAACATACCTCCATCCTAATATGTGTACATTCATCTTAAATAAACCCCGAAACTTCTCCAACTCCTAATCCCATCTCGTCTGTAATCACCACAAAATTTGTTGATCACGACAGTACCCAATTGTCCGGGGAAAATATGTTGTTAAAAAGTTTGTATGTTTTTTTTTTGTTTTTTTTTTTGACACTAAATAAAGTGTTCCAGACTCTGCCACGAAGCTGGGCTGGAAGAGATCTCGGCAACGGGATAAGTCCAGTGGCAAAGTTCTGGCGTTCATTCATTCATGCGCTATACTGGTTACTATATTTTGGTGGTGTTTGCAAAGAGTAATTTTACGGCAAACATAAAAGTACATTAACCGGCATTTTGGCGAATAAAATTCACACCGGTTATATATACAGTATTAAAAATGAAAAATTGTAACTTCATAACACATGCTGTTAATTTTCACGTTGCACATAGGTTTAAAACCGAAAATCATTCTATTTTAAGAAATATTGCAGTTAGTTTTGATTTCATTTGATAGATGGCAGCAGAAATCCAAGTGCCAAACTTTCCCATTTCAACCAATATATTGTATATATATGCGCATTTCTTTTCTATATTGGTCAGGAAAGCTGATAGAATACGAAGAACCCTACGATTACTCTCTTGTGTTCGGTAAGGGTGGCCCTGATTTAGTACCAAGCTGGTCCCCTGTACCGTACTGATGTGTAAGATAAATATTATGTCATCCGCTCAAATTGCAGTCAAATGTGTTAATTATACAACTTTCTTGATTCGAAACTACGAAAAAGGTGGGTACTGTATTTTGAAGATTAAAAAAAAACCAGTAAAATTCTTTAAATTAGTTTGATTTTATTTAATCTTTGATTAGCGGAGAAAAACCGGGACGAACAGCTGTTCCGAAAGCATTTTCGGGACATTACGTTTATTTATCAAAAGCAGGACCTTCAATAGAAACCGGGACATGTGACCACCCTAGCCAAGGATGAACCCCATTAATATTTTCACCGAAAGAGACTTACTAGAGTCCCGATAGACTTAAAATGAATCGAGAAATTTTAGAGAGTCCAGTGCGAAAATTTGAACTTGGGGACCCAAAAAAGATTTCAGACTATGAGCCCAGTTGCAGTATATGAGAAGACTTATGATCGCATCGGGCTGGTTAATACACAAATACACAATGTATGATATAAAACTATAGCTTTTTTATTTTCCTGCTGCATACCAGTGTAAATTTTATGCGCTATAATACTTGTTTTTATAATACTGGTTTTTTAAACCGTTTAAATCAGGGCTGGTCCAATTAATCGGGTTGGTTAATCGGTTAATTCTTAATCGCAGTCAGAAATTTTAGTTTAGTTAATTGACTCGATCAATTCGATTAATTTTTTTTGTAAAGTTTGTGGATTAACTCGATTTTTTTGAAAAACCGAATAGATGTCATGAAAATCATGTTCTATACAGAACATTTTGGAAAAGTGACCATACTTAAAAACATTTAAATCAATATTTTGGTCAAATTAGATTCAATGAAAATCGTGATTTCAGTTTCAAAATGAGTTTGATGGGTGTGTAGATGTTACTGTGAAAATTCTATGTCAAAGGAAAATGTAAAAGACGACCAAAATTTATTGTCTCCACTATGAACAGTTGTTTTTCGTATTCCCGGAAGCATCAAGTACCATTCCAGAGGAGTTTCTAGGAAAAAAAGCCACAGTATAACTGAAAGTAGTTTTGAAATCAGTGAGTAATAACCAAAGAACCAATTTATTTTTAAAAAACGACAAGATTCGAATGGAGAAATTACAGGTTTAGGCAAATATGTTCAGCATATCAAATTGCTTGAAGCGGGCAGCCTTAATCTTTTTAACCTATTCCTACATTTATTTATATCTAGCGAATAGGTGAGTGAAATGAATAAAATATAATTTTATAGCATTTACTGATATAATTTGGTCACGAAAATATTCGATTAAAATTCGATTAATCGATTAAAAATTTATTTTTAATTAACCAGTTAAAAATTTTGATCGATTCCCAGCCCCAGCATAAATAGACCAAAATATGTCGGCTACTCTTTTGCATCATGACTGCTGAAGAAGAATTTATGTGAAATTTCACTCAGGTGTGTAGGGACATTTGCATCAGCGTCGATTTTATATATAAAAAAAAGACAGTTTTTTTTATTTTTTAACATGGCCCTCGTCAGGCACATGGATGAAAAAAATTTCATATATACCGGGTATGCCGAGCAGTAGCATTTCCAGCAATGGTGTCGACCGAAATTGTTGTTTTAGTTTATACAGAAAGAAAGGTACGAAAGAGTACTCGTACATACGTTATAGTTTGTGGTCTTGTAGGCATCATGATAGACTCTCATCGTAAGAAACCCAAGGTTGAAATCCCCTTGATGTCTGAGTGGTTGAAGTTTGTTTTCAACGGTTTTCTCGCCTGTAAGCGTCGATGTGAGTATATCTCCAACTTCATGAAATCATCCCATTCAAAAAAGACAGCAAGCAGACCTACAGTGGGGTACTTTCATAAAAATTCAAGCATTTGCTATCTTTACCTCAAAAATATGGAAAGCGGCTGGCGGCACAAGCAAGAACACGGAACAAGCACAATTCCAACAATATAAATACGTTAGCGTCACACATACACGCGGAACGCACAGTCCGGCATGCACCAATTTATTAAAAATTTCGTAGAGAAATGAATACGAGATGCATGTACGGTCAAATGGCAGTGTATTTGTTATAATTCATTCAGTATTTCTTTAAAATGAAGCAATTCTATTGAGTTTCTAGGTTTTTTGACACGCGGTGTATATGTTGCTGCAGATGTGGTAAATTGGTTATTATGCATACTTACCGATCACCTTGGTAAGTTAGATGAATTTCTCACTTTTACCAGAAAATATGCATATACCCCAAACGTCTTTGGAAAGTGTGGTAAATACTAAAAAAAAATCACTTTTACTGAAGATTATGGTCAGTTTTTTCATGCTTAGTATTTACCCAAACGTCGTTGGTAAATTTGAAAAATACTTGAAATTTATCGACTTTATCTTTGATTACGCATAATACCCAAGTGTAATTAGTGAATTTGATAAATACGAGAAAAAATCCAAATGTGTCTAGTATGTGTGATGAATAAAGTCGGACCTCGGTATGATGGTACTATACATGTATGGATTATCATGTATGATATATTATATAGGACGATCTATCACGTCTTTACCAACGACGCCGATCTTCAATACTCTGTATAGTCATCGGTGAGTGATTAATTTGAGGAAATTTATCAAACTTACCAAATTGCAAGTTAAATATGCACAATGGACCGATTATTGTGAATAATAATCACATTTATCACATTTACCGTGACATATACATACCATTCATATCATTATTTAGCGAAAAGATATCAAATCTAGATCCTTCCAGAAATACAATTCACAAGAAAAGCTTTTAAAATTCACTGAAATTAAATTTTGTAATGCATTTTCGTAGTTATATCGTGATATTACAATTACGGTATTTTCACGATATTTTCTTTCCAAAATAAAATACAGAAACAAAGGAAAAATATGTAATAACGACATCTTGAAAAGAAATTGGATCGTTTGAATCGGTTCATTTGTTCACATTCCCTAGAGTACATAACGAGATAGAATGATTTTTTCAGCAGTGTTAAAATACATTGCGCCATAATTTTAAAAAAACACCAAAGATAATAGAATGCTTCATTGCTTATTATAAAATATTGTCGAAAGAATTTCGGTATTTGTAAAAAAAATGAAATTGAATTTTAATAACTAATAATGTCAATTTCCTTGAGCGTGGTTTTTTTCCACCTTGTGCAAATTTCATCCTCCCATTCTTCAGGGTATCGATTCCGGTTGCTAAGAATAACCAGCAATCGATGCGAGATGCTCTGTTTTTGTTCTTTTCTACTAATTATCATCAACTCGGATTCCAATTAATAATAGTTAATGAAAAGAAATATTAAAAGAAAAAAAAAAGTATTTTAATTTAAATAACATACACATGCACATTCTTTTAACAACACATCCAGTTTTCTTAAAAGTTTTCATTTAAATGAATATTTTCATCGATTTTCATATTAACGAGTATGTTGACGTGTTTTAATTTCTTTTCCCTGCCACCAAAAGCAATACATAATTTTTTTTTCTGAATATACGGACTTTTTTTTAATTCAGAAATAACAACGGCAACAAAAACATGACAACTGGTACAAGCCTTCCAAAAAGACAAAAACAGAAACACGAATTAGGAATATTGCGACTCCAAAGGAACTTGGGTAGCGATGGTCAAACTACTGCCCGAGGGCCAGATGCGGCTCGGTTGGAGGTTCTATCCGGCCCGCTGTAGATTTCGAAATAATAGTATAGAAATTTTCAATTTGGGTGTTTTAAAAAAACTCATTTGAGGGGATGATCCTTTTTTTGCATATGGAAAATATAAATGAGACCATTTAAAATAGAAATTCATTTTTAAAAACTGCTTCATATGCAAAAAAATGTAACACGAATGAAAAAATATGCATGAAGTTGTTCAAGTATAGTTACTGTATTTATTTCTTCATAGTTATAAAGGTAATAACTAATTGTCTCATTTGTAATGAAACCATATGACAGGCTTCAAAATATACAGCACATTCCGTGACTTCATTTCTAAGCATAAAATTCCAACTACCGTATCCCACGATCTTCAGCAAAAACGGCGATAAACAGGGAGAGAGTCCAGCATGCCAGGAAATTCGAGTTACATATTCTAGAAAATTCTTAAATATTGTATCTTTATTTGAAAAATCCATTTTCATCCAAATTATGGTAATTTGATACTCATTAACACTAGAAGGACTGGACTATAGAAAATTGTCACACTGAAAATTGAGTGTCTGTGCATTTGACGTAGACAGTCAACCCGGCACCGCAGCGTTTTTAAAATGGAAAACAGTCAAAATGACTGCTCCGGCCGTTCCAGTGTTATACCTCGATTTTCCCGGCATGGTGGAAACAGACCAGACACCAACATTCAAAAAGATGATGTCCCTCGAGGATTAGGTTATGCCGGGGTATACAGTATGAATCAATGTCAGAATAAGTCCGGCCCGCACAAAATTTTTTATTTTTGTTTTCTGGCCCGCTTTTGAAAACGTTTGCACATCACTGGACTAAGGTGTTCTTCCCGTAGGGGTCTACAAAAATAATCTAATACCTGTTAGTGAAATGGTGAGTCATAATTTTTAAAAAAATTAGTTAATTGATGGTTATGGAATTAATTTTACTTAACATCTTTCTTTTCCTTTTTTAAATATAAAGTAATAGAATGAACCATTTAATATAGCAGGTTATGTGTACATTTACATTTTAACTTATTAGTGGATAATCAATATACGTATAAAATTTTGAAATCGATATATAAGGCCTGAAATATACTCATTGAAGAGCATACAAAACAAAACAAAAAATAATATACCCATATTAACACTATGCAGGGTTTGTACCCTGCATATAAAAAATACCCTAAAAATTGAAAAAAAAAGTATAAAAGTAAGTTTTCTCGAAAAACCGGTTACGTTCGAATGCTTTGATATCATCAAAATCATTATGTAATTTTTTTTCAAGATTTAAATTTAATCCAAAATAACAATTTTTCTAATAAATGAGTAAATTCATGAATGATAATAATTTCTGAATCGGATGGGAACACTGGCGTTATCGGGGCTGACAGGGCTCCGGCTTGGAGGCCTGAGACAGACGATTCTTATCATTTTTTGTTTTCCACTAGAAATTCGTTATTGGGAGACCCGTGAAGGATCGGAGGGCCCTGTTGCTAGATGTGGGAGTCATGACTGGCGTAATGAGGGAAGGAGGAATAGGATTTTTTGCAGTAAAAAACGCAAAATGATCTCCCGCGATAAAATCCAGCGTATCACTATCGTTACGAAGCCAAAGCGCATCATTAATTTAATTTTCCAAGAAATTCAAGTCTATTTTTTTCATAAGTGCTCCATGCAATTAATATTCATATAATATGAATGAATCAATGAAAAATATTAATGAATAAATATTCATTCATATTTTTTCCCATCGTTTCCAATGTCAAAAAACGTAAAAAATATCGTGAAAATGGGGGCCCTAAAAATTCCCAAAATTAAAAAAAAATGTCTTAACATCGAAAAAAAAAGTAGAAAAATGCAAATGTCTTCAACACCCGGGCCCTGATTATGAATATACTCAAAACTGTATGCATCGATACCGTGATAAAATTACATTATTTTTTTTTACAGTTATCAAACACCCCCAACATATGCATTTATTGCGTGATTGCTTCGCAGTTTGCGTCTTTTGCAAAGGAAAATATGTCTAAATTAGAGTTCTTATTACTATTCGTATGATCAACTGTGTGAAAGAGATTTAACATTTTAGGGCCGGTATAAACAAATCTTTTTTTAAATAATGTTTTATTGACTCCTGCACCTGATAAATATTCCTATATTATCCAGTCGATATTCTATTACTTTTCATTGATAGTCTTGTATAATGTACTATTATAAGTTTTATATAAATATTCTATAAATATAAGTTTTTCTTCTGTTTAGTTTATGACATTCTGTTCTATATTGTTGTTACAATAATAGTTGGTTTTACTCATTAAATATTTAATCTTTTACTTTTTTGTGGAAGTTTTTCTCATTCTCATAATGTCACAGAACGACGCAGTAAATGGCCGCACGTTATCGCAAGTGCTCTTAGTCCTTCTTAAGTACACATTAATTCCAGTTCTTGTTTTTAGTTCCGATGCCAACAAACATTCTGAAATTATTTGCTAAGCAAATATCCTTTTTTTCTTCATGAAAAAATACGTCGTAACACACATAAATATATTGTTTTCTTCTTATTTGTCCTTTTTCAGACAATTCCAGTGCTCGTAATGGTTTTATAACATCTAGATATTTCCCAACGGTGCAATTATGTTTGGTTAAACGTTGTTTTGTTCTCTCCCAGATTCACAACTTTGTGTGGTTTCGTGTGTTTTTTGTTATTATTACCAGAGGATGCATAAGATTGCTTTCTTATGCGTAAAACTCTTGGTAAAGGAATAATAGTGTTTCTTACTACAACAGCACTAACTTAACTGAACGTGATCCAACTATAATAGTGAAAGTAAAGCTAAACTGCATTATTTACATAGTTCAGAAACGGTAGTAAAATGCATGAAAAAAAAACATTTTTATTTTCAAAAAGTATATACTAAAGTCCAATTACACACGATTCGATCAATAATTAATGTCCTATAAAAAAGTAAACGACACTATCTTCGCGGCACAATCGTGAAAACTAATACTCGGTGGCCTTCAAATATGTATTGTTTTCTGCAGAGAGAAATGCATACTTGAATAATAATTATACGTATTTCATTTGATGTATATTACAAAACAAAGAAAATGATGTATTTACCTTGTAACCAAATAATCGGCTCAATCAGCCTATGTTTGATATTATGTGGCGTTTTCACAAACACTATTTAAAATTGTTTTTTCATTAATTTCCAATAAAATATTTGTAGGAGACCATCATTTTTGTAATTAAAAGGACAAATGAGTGTGATAGGGTTTTTTAAAATTTTGACAAAGGAATTTGAGATTTTTTATAAATTCTTAAAAGTTAAATTTTCCAGAAGTTCTGTCCAGATTTTCAAATTCGGAACTTTTTTCACTACTAACATAAACACAAATATGTAAGTATTTTGAACTGAACTATATTTTTTAATCACTTGCAACATGAGTTTACTCGTAGTCATAATTTTAATTGAATAAATTGATTTCTATTTCTTATTAAAAGTTACATTAATATAATAAAGGAAACCCACTAAATTTTTTTAAACTTTTTCAAATATGCTCAAGCTATTTGTCTATATTTGAGGTAGAATTTTCTAACAATTATGGGAAAATCAAAGAAACCGACATGGTGTAATCAAATAATAAACAACTTTTGTTCATGATCGTAGCAGAGAATCGGCCGTTTATGGTCAATTATTCTGACAAATGGGTCATTCATAATGTATCGTATTTATGAATCGAAAGCTTTCCAATAGCATGGACTCTCACATGTTACCATGTAAAATTAATCGATGAACTGAATGTGCTTAAGAAAATTATTTTTCACACTCTTGTACTTCAATTATTCACGATTAAAATCGCGAATTGATTATTTATAGTGTTGAATGGGTGTTAAAACTGAGGGATGCGTAGAAATTTCGCCCCTGGCATTTCGTCGGCCTGACTCTGTGAGCGACGAAATAAGTGGCTTGCTGTGATTGGGCCTATTGATTGGGCGAGTTACTGCATAAGTGAGTGACCGTATGAGTGGCCAAGTGAGTGTGAGATTGGTTGCATGAGTGGCCAAGTGAGTGTGAGATTGGTTGCATGAGTGGCCAAGTGAGTGTGAGATTGGTTGCATGAGTGGCCAAGTGAGTGTGAGATTGGCTGCATGAGTGATCAAGTGAGCGTGTGAGTGACTGTATGAGTGCATGGGTAACTATGGTTGAATGAATGACGATATTAATGATCATGTGAATGCCGTATGAATGACTGCATGAGTGACCAGATGCTTAACTGCATTAGTGGTCAATCGCCTAACCGTATGAGTGGCCAAGTGCCTGACCGCAAGAGTGACCATATAAGTGATCAAGTTAGTGACCGTATGAGTGACTAAACTCGTGGTCGTACGAGTGGCCAAGTGAACCGCCGTAGATAGGTAGATAGAACCGCTCACTAGCCCGGACTGATGCAAAGTACCTTACTTCCGTTACCTCAAAAAAGGCAGAGTTGTGTCGGAAAAGTTAGTAAAGATTAATAGTGATGGCTCCCTTGCCCCGTGCCCTTTAGCATCGAATCACTAGCGTCGTTCTCCCCATGAAAATAGCCATTTACTCGATGCAACGCACAAGCCATTTGGCTAAAATGGATAGTTGAACCAAATGACTAGGGAGAAAAATTGCATGTTCGCCCAGTGGTACAAAAGGGACGGAGACCACAGCCTGGGATTTCAAAAGAAGCGTGGAAAAAACTTGCAGTGGCAAGTACGAAAACGAAGAAGTTGGCATGAAGAAGTGAGTGGCCGTATGAGTGATCACACTCACTGCGCTCTTCATACAGCCACGTCATGTCACTCTCTCATACGGTCACGCACCCTCTCATCTGGTCACGCATCTCCTCATCTTGTCCCTCACCCACCTCTTTAGTCCGTCACTCATTTGACGTCATCTGATGCAGTCATTTCGCATAACGAGTAAAGAGTACGGGTGACCCCAGAATACTTTGTCAGTGCCGTCTTAATACGTGGGCCCACCCTGGAACGGCCAGGGGGGGGGGGGCCTCAAGTTTGAAAGGGGTGCTCATGATAACGATATTTGGTCAAAAATTTCGAGAGCTTCAATATGTGAATAGCATACTAGACAGGCATTTTTATCCAAGTACGGGGCCTTAGAAAAAATACTGTATTCAAGGTGAGGGGAACCGATGGGACTCTTTAGACGACCCTGGACTTTTCCTGAGGACCCATGATATTGAGACGCCCTGTCTGCAAGCGGGAAGTTCACTGATTTCTGGCCCAGGAAAGGCGCGGGCGAAGGTCAATATCTCTGAAAATTCATTGGCTCGTCCAATATATGCATTATTGATTAAATTGTTGATTAAATGCCGTTCTTATTAGTCATTTTTACGTGAATGAATAATTGTGGAACGAATTATCCGTGCTTTCATTTTTTCCTATGGGGGAGTTTGATTCGAATAACGAGCACGTTCCGGAACGAATTAAGCTGGTTAACCGAAGTTCCTCTGTGATGTATACATAAAACTCAATTGCGTTAAAAAATTCTCTCAAGGAACCCGGCCTATGACAACGGCATTCATAGGGTCAGGGAGGGAACTAGAGTAGGTAACTGCTCCGGAGTGGGAACGAAGAACACATTTATAAAATTATCAAATTTTAAAGTTATAGGGGTGGCGAAATTATGTTTTCCCCGGCCGGCAAGAAACCTAGTTACAGCCCTGCATTGGGTAGCCGGAATGTGCCATAGGACATTATAAACTAACTTTTTTAAATTTTTTATAGTGTAATACCAACCATATGTTTTTTTAGGCCGGAATTAAATACACTATAAAAGTTTTGCAAAAGGTCTTTGATAAAACTTGAAATAGTAGCAAATAAGTGTATTGGTTACTCGAATGTAACCGAAACACTTATCGGTTGCATTTTGCAAGTTTTGTAAAATATCTTTCATCAAACGTTTATAGTGTAATCCCGGTTTTATAATCAGAAACGTGGTGAGTAGTAATTTTCTTCGTTTTCTTTGATAAAATTCCAAGTCTCAAATTTATCTGTTTATGTAGGCGTTCACTTCTCGTCCATAGAGGCCTGCTTGGATGTTAAAGAAAATTAAAAAATTAGTTAATAAATAAATTAGTTAAAATAGTTAATTTTTTTATATATAATTTATTTCGAGTATAAATTTCAATGATATCATTTATTTATTTACATTTTTATTTGATAATAAATAACAATAACATTATCATTTATATAGTTCAATACATCCTTAATGTGTTGCAATGACATACTATATATATATATGCGTAACATCGATGATATTAGCTAGGGCTTATATTAGGAGCATCCTGAAAAATCATCCTTGGGCTCATTTTCGGGGAAAGTACGGTATATATATATGTGAGATTTAATCATAAACTATAATTATTATATACATACAATTACAGACATCATTCCCATACGTCTTCCGTCCACCGCGTCGTCAATCCTTCTCCTCGTCCACTCGCTGTGCACGCGCACCACACACACTTGCCAACTCGAATCCGGCATGTGGCGCCATCTTCCTCACAATCGGCCATCCTGAAAATCTTCCATCCCGGAAGATCTGTTTTTCCGAAACATCCACTTCATCATGCACTCAGCACAGCTGGCAATCCTCGATGGTATGTCATAATCACCGATCTCGCGTCGTATGCGTCTTTCATCTTGACTTTCACCAGCCTGTCGAGGTTTCGACACTCTGACTGCGTCTTTATAAGTCGTAAAAACCGAGATCTCTTGATCACGATCAGCAGCACGACACTTTTCTGCGGCCTTCCGTCTTAAGTTGAACGTCTTCCTGTTTTCGTCTGTCACTTCATCCATCTGTTTCTCAGATGCCCACTGATGTGCCTTTATTCCCGCATCCTGAGGTATCAAAGCCTCAGTCAAGAGTGTTTCAACTCTCATTTGCAATTCATCCATGCACCGTGATTCAGTTCTGTCTATGGCTTGATGTAACGAAGCTTTCAATACCTTCATCTCTTCCTTTTTCTCCCTTTTTAGGAGATTCTTTTGCTCCGTCAACAAAGCCTCTTTCTCTGGTTCAAATTCAGTTCCATCTCTTTTTCATTCAGTCTCAACATCAGCGCCATTTGGTGTCTTTTCGTCATCTCAGATAGTTCTTGTTTCAGGTGTGCGATGATACCCTTGTCCTCCAGCCCAATCTGCTTACTTCTCTTCCCTAACTTTTCCTTAACGCTCTTGTTTATGATATGTCCCACGTCAACTTCGTTTTCACTCACCGCAGCTGTCAATAGAGCACAATTTGTTGATGCTGATGATTCCGCTTCAGTCTTACCACTGTCTGTTAAGCGAGCGTTTTTTCTTTCGCTCAATGGTGCCGGTTGGTCGTCTTGTAAACACACGATTTGAGCGTAGTTTACTGAAGTCTCGTCGCCATCGCGTAAACCACAAACTTCGACGACTCTCTCAGTGAAGGAGATGTTTAATTCATATAACATCGGCACCCATAACCACCTGATTGCAGAGGTTCTTTACGACGTACACTTTCGTGGAAACAGCATGTTCATCGATGAATATGTCCGCGTAAAAAAAACCAAAGGGAGAGACATTTTCTCCCTTCATATGTTTCTCCCTTCACTATACCCAGTCTTTTGAGAGATGATTTCTTTTTACACAGTTGTAACATCTGATGCTAGCTTTTTGAGCCACATCTGGTCTTGGCATCGGGTTGTAAGAAGGTCTTGGCTTGTTTCCGCCCTCACGTTGACACTCGGTCGAAGGTGTTGGATAGTGGTACTCTCGATTATTGCTAGTTTTCAAGTCATCATACACCACAAACTTCGCCTTGAACTCTCTCACCGACGTCTCACCTTATAGCAAGATTTTGTGGTTGTCCTCTGGAATGCCGTCCAGGACATACTCGATAATTGCAGCGTCCTCGATATTACCTCTGGTTAGCAATTTCTTTCATATGCAAGAAATATTCACAAGCTGTCTCGTTTTTGTTTCCTTTCAGATAACATCTTGTGTATTTGAGCACTGTTCAATTTAGAACCAAACTCAACCATGAGCGCATCTTTCAAGATCGCCCGCGAGCTGATACCTCGCTCACCTTGGATGAATAACTTTGCGAGACCTTTGAGTCGTTTCTTCGCGAACACAAACAAATGCAATTCCGGCTACCTGAAAATCTGAGCCATGTTTTCCAGCTCCTCGACTGGATAGGTGCTCGTGCCATCGAATGGTTGTATCGTGTCCTCGACATCTTTCAGATTCATGGCAAAGTTCACCGTGAAGCACTGGGAATCAGAAGAACCAGGTCTTGGAACTATCGATTCGTTGTCGTCATTTACCGGAAGCACGGTCTTTGACGCTGAGGTCGGTTCGCGAGTCCGAGTCATCATACATCGTTGGCCGTCTAGTTTTTCTTCATAATTGGAAATGGAAACACTATTATGGTCGTCTTCTTCATCGTTGGATTTTTCGTCGTCTGAAGTTTCTGATTCAAGCCATTCAAGTCCATTAGAGTTGATAAAATGTTTTTTTGGCAGTTGATCCCGTCTTACATCAGTCTAGGGCAAAGGAAATTTGCAACCAGCAACTAATCTGTATCACTCCATTGTATTTTTTGGAGCCATGCTCACACCGAAGACCATTGAAATTCCTAAGTCTCTCTCGATTTCCCCTATCGCCCTCAAACCCGAATATGAGTTCATGTAACTTCTTAACAATCTTCGCGGACGAACTCTTTATGCTACTGTTAATTTGAGGGATTTCACCCAAACAAATCGACATTCGTTTTGTCGGAAACTGATCAAAACGCACTCACCGTAAGCTCAAAATCGTCGTCGAAATGCTGTTACCGTCGTAGATTAGCGAGATTCGTAGTTATCAAAAGGAATCTGCCGTTGCAGTCGTCGACCAGCGAAATTCGTCGTCGAAAGGAATCTGTCGTTGCCGTCGCAGATCAGTGAGATTTGTCGAATGGAAATCGTCTTCGTTGAAATCGTCGTCGTCTGAAATAGTATCATCACTAGAAAGAAACCGTCGTCTTCTTGAAATGGCAGAAACCGTCGTCGTCTTGAAAATCTCGGGAATGATCGTCGTCGTCTTGAAAATCAATCGATCCATCCATCCATTTCGGCCGATGTCCCCATATTTGTGAGATTTTAATCATAAACTATAATTATTATTTACATACAGTTACAGACATCATTCCCATATGTGTTTCGTCCACTCGCTGCGCACGCGCACCACACACACTCGCCAACTCGAATCCGGCATGTGGCGCCATCTTCCTCACATATATAAATAAATAGATTGATATATAAGAGATGATTTTCACAGATATTGGTATTTATTGCTGAATCTAGTGTATGTAATGAAATTACGTAGTGTGCAATCAAGAGTAACAACATTTTTTTTTAAAATAATTTTCCATGTATAAATCTGAAAAAGTAGCGTCCCGAATATCTTCGTTTTATCATTTCAGGTGCAAGATGAACAAGCTATGAAAGTACAGAATACGGAATTGGTTTCCGATACAATATCGATCAATCACACGCGAGAGGAGATTTTCTTATTCTGCTTGAAATATTATGAAATTTTCTCTGTAGTCAATTTCAGTCATATCTCTCGATGCTTAGGATTGCGAGTCGTCTTTTTCCGTTGCCATCTCTCATCAGATGAATGAAATATATGTAAAACTACCTTTTTCATCTGAAAAGTCATCTTTTGAAAGTCAACGTGATTGATCCCTATTGGAAGAAGAGGAACGACATCTCATCAACGAAAGTCATTCAAAGGGGGCTATGGAAAATCCACTTCATGCGCAAAAGAACGAATCGATACGAATATTTGCGAATGTGAATTTCGTCCTTTGCGACGAAGAAATTCAAAACTCCTTTTGTACGAGATTTCTTAAATAGTTCTCAAATTTCCTTTTGTACAATTCTATCAAATAAGATTAGGCACTAGAATAAGTCTTAACCGGGCTTTCAATGTCGTTATCGATGGAAATCATAAAGGAGAATAAAAGACAGTACGTTAATATAATTTTTGTTCATAAAAACTAATCTTAACTTTATATGTGAGCAAAAGATAAGCTCTTTGACTTTACGCCAAGTGTATTTTTCGTCCTGGACTGAAGTATATACCGTAAGGGGTTCTGTAGGGGGTTCTGTAAGGGGTACCATACCTACAGATGAACATGAACTTTGTTGGAAGTTATAGAGAAAAGCTACGTGTGCTCTTGTTCGCCAACAAGGCTTCAGCTACGAAGAAAGACTTGATTTTGTGAATATGTTTGCATTGGAAGAACGCCGGGGGATATGATCGAGGTGTTTAAAATTTTCAACGGCATGGATAGGATGGACCATGAGTTATTAATACACAGTCAATTAACTGCTTCGACAAGGGGACACCAGTATCGTTTAGTAAATGACAGTTGCGGTTGTGATGTCGCTGAGAGTATTTCCCTAATAGGGTTGTCAATAAATGGAACAGCATACCTCCGGGGATCCTGAATCCACATTTGACACGTTCATAAAGAAGTACGATGAACATACTGGGATAAATTTAGAAGCTATTCATACTTGGACAAGACAACCATAATCTTTTTTATGGGTAGTGTACTAATAATTATTTTTGAGATATATGCCTTTATATTACATGTATTTTACTTATTTTTGTCATTCATATTTTTTTATGGACATCTTTTTCAGCCACCTCGTTGGCAATTTCCCTGTTGTGGCCTTGGTGTTTGTATTTATTCAAAAACTACTTTCAAAATTAATAATAGAAAAATAGTTAAAGGCCACCAAAACTTATTACAAAAGATAAAAATTGCATTTATTAGACCAGCATTTATTCACTGGAATTTCAATATAAAAAATAATCCAAGTTCACTAAAAAGTTCAAACACTAATTTGCATCCATTTTGAGAGATCTTCAATGGGTACACTTTATTCATCATTTTTTGGTGATGAAGACATCATAGATTGCAATCTATACCGAAACATCATCGATAGTGTACTCAGAGCTAATTGGGCCTCATCCATCAAGTGCTATTTTCCGTGGTGCCACTTCAATTCGCCGTCTTCTTCTCTTGGGGTGAAGAAGTCACCATTCCCATCAACACACTCACGTGCGGCCGCCAAGAGACTGGTTTGGCACAACAGCATCGAAGAGGAAGTTCTAAAGAGCGACCTTCCATAACACCCTTCTTTTGAATCTGGCTGCAACGTAGTATCATCATAATTTTGATACCTGTGTCATACCAACTTGGTACCAATGCATGTAGGCATCTTAACAGCCTCTCTAACAAACGCGATAAATCCACGATTTTAAATAAAGTATGAAAGAATTTGAGAAAATGACAAATTTTTATAGGTATGCAAAGTTGTGATTTCAACGAGTTTCCTGGTGCAACATTGCCAAGTGATATTATTGAACCTAAATGAAACATAATATTTACATCTAAAATTGATTCTGAAAGAGGATTATATGTTGTATCGAATGGAACGAGTAGTTTTACTTACCTATAATGAATGGGCAGGGCAAAAAACTTTTGTAGACTACCAAAAAAAACCCCTATTCTGCAAGTCGAAAACAAAAACATTGATAAAGACCTGTAAATAACTGTTGAGGCTGAAAACGCGCGAAAAGGCTATCATTTAATGTGTTCTCTGTCCGATGAAAACATTAGCTCCTCTATTGGTTGGTTAAGGAACTTTGCAGGGCACCTTCTTCAAAAAACTGGAGGAAGTTGTCCCGATTTACGGTGTATGAAAATTCGATGAAAACATTTCCGATCGAACACTTGCCAATGGGATGACGATGAAAATGTATCGATGATGTATCGGAACATCGATTCTGCAGCTGTCATTTTATAAATTTAGAAAAATGATAAAATTTTTCTTTTATAAAATGAACAATTTCTAGTACCTTTAAATATATTCTGAAGAGCAATTTATGTTAACAAATCAACGATCTTTTTTCTTCCTTGTTTTGCTCCGACTATAGGGAAGGAAACAGTTCCAAGGCAGAGGATAGGAAATAAAGTTTGAGAGGAAAAAACTTCCATCTGCACGAAAAGGACGTCGTTTTCCTTTCAATCTGAAACTAAACGAAGCTTATTCCAAAACGAAGGAACCAGGAAAAAAAATAGGAACTCCAGAAATAGGAAAGAAAAGCACGAGAAGAGGAGAAAGTTGAATTCATGAACTGAAAACAAGAAATTCGCTGTTCCTCGGGATGTCATTTGTCGGCACAAAGCCGATGCTTTTCCGACCAAAAGAGCGAATGATTGCCCGACGTTTCGAATAACGAAAGCCTTGAGATTTCTATTCTATTTTTATCTTTTTTTTCCCGTTCTCATTTTTTTCCTGGATAAGGATTACCACAAAGAAAAGAAAAGAAAAAAAGACACGAATTCCAGAAAAAAAAGAGTCCATGTAATTCAAAGGAACGTAGATCAGTATGAGAGTACATAATAGTAGTACTAGTAAAAACTAGTGTGTCTTTTTCTTTCCTCCACCCTTTCAGTGAATGTTCATCCGGATATTCATCGAAACTAATCCATGGATTAACGGTATTCTAATCAATTATAAACAACAGCCATCACTTGCTCGAGAAGGGATTCGAGTAAATAGTATAGATGGATCGGATACATTTATTTGTACGTGGATTAGGTACAGGTTCCATATTAGACTGGTGCAAATTCTCGGAAATGTGGCTGCAAAAAGTGTACGATGCATTTCTGAGGAAAAGCGGGCAAACAACTTTTTCTAAATATATTTGATGTGCCGATTCCAATTATTTTGTTTTATACTCTTGATTTTGATGTTATATGTTTCAAATCGCTGAAAAAGAAAATGGTGGTCATACGAAATGAGGTCCTAATAACGTTTGAAAGAGCAGAAAGAAAATAGGTTTATCACCAACTTAGTTTATGAGAGTTGGAACTAGCCATGAATGATCTGCATTTGTATGACAATGAGGGCAAGGAATCTGCAATTACGCTATTAGGATACAGGTGGACAAGGGATTCGTGGAAAGAAAGCTGACGGTTGGCCTCACGTTTATTTATATAAGCGAGAGTGACCCTCAGTATATGAATATGGTGAAGGGGCATCTTGTTAATGATTACCTCAGTGCTTCACATCACAATGCGTGAAATAAGGAAGTCAGGGTCGTGTCTCCAATGGTGTATTTGGTAGCGCACTTGCCCGGCTTGCAAGGGGACTTATAGGTTCGATTGTCGTAACTTTTGTGCATTGGGAGCTAAATCAATGGATTCATTCGAATTCATGAAGAAAATAAATCATCTTGAACATCATTTAATGAAAAACATAGCCTGAGCAGACAACGGTATAATACATGCTTGTATTATACATGCTTGTATTATACCGTGACTGGTATTATACAGACTGGTACTGTTGATATCTCAATATGGTCTTAATAATAACTAGCGCAATTTTGCATATGTTTTTTAGCAATGGGCTATACATTTTTCTGCATTAAAAACATATTGTTAACCAAGAATCAAGGTTTTTTATTCCCATTTCACAAGTATGGATGCGAAACATTGGATGAATGCACGTATAGCTGCCATTTTGTTTTCTAACGATTTGCAGCAAATAGCTTAAAATTTCAGATTAGAAAACACGATATTTGGATTCAGCATACCCAAAAACATAATGTTTGGCACCAAGAGATCCATCACTATTTTCTTTCTGCTCCTTCAAATTTATTAGGACGTTATTTCGTATGGCCACAATTTTGTCTTTCAGCGATTTGAAGCATATAACAACAAAATCGAGAGTGGCAAACACAATATTCGGAATCGGCAAACACAATATTCGGAATCGGCAAACACAATATTCGGAATCGGCAAACACAATATTCGGAATCGGCAAACACAATATTCGGCGCATCAAATACATTCAGTAAAAGTTGTTTGATCACTTTTCTTCAAAATTGCTGCAAACAGCCCGAATTTTCGAAAATTGCCCCAGTCTATATTGCCCCCCCCCCATGCTAGAAGCACGAATGCGCCTTTGAAACATAAAAACGTAAGCAATGATGTTTGAATGTTTACTTTACCCATGTTACTTTATGAAAGTTATTTTCCCGAAATGTGTTTTGTAAAAAGTGTTTCGGGGTAGGGACACGCATTCACGAGTTCCAGGCAAGACTTAGATGGCAAAATAAGGTATCCAACCAGCTGATAAAAAAAGTGCAAATTTGCACATTCGTGCTTCTAGCTTGAGGTGGAGGTTATGACAGTGTTTCGCAACGATTTATTATGCATTTTTCACCCGAATTTTTATACACATTTTCATTGCACCCCCCCCCCTCCACCTCGGGGGTGTTACATTTCTGAAATCCGATATTTTTGCAGTATTTGCATTCACAACCATTTGTCCCCCTACAGAAAGCAGGAGAACACATTCAACATAATGCTTACATAAAATGAAAATTCAAATATTTACCATCTTCCCTTCAAAATATGGAGACAGCTAGCAGAAGTACCTCAATCATTCAGGTTGTTGCATACTAGTCTTTCTGACTACTACCAATTTACCGCACACAAACTCCGGTCATTTCACCGTACAACAGATCGTCGTACTACTGATCGAGTTGGTCCGGAAATGAAGCCCCCATCTATTGGAGACAGGAAAAGAAATTGCTGTGCGTGTTTCCTCTCGGAATTGAACCCGCGGACCTGAAGGTATTTAACCACCACGCACATATTCCTCTGCGAAATTTTTAACGAATCGGAACATGTCGGAACGTGTTGTGTGAGTGTATGCATATGAAAGGTTTTAACGTAATTATGTTGTTAGAGTTGTGTTTGTTTAGTGTTCTTCCTTCAGGGCAGTTATCCGTGTTCCTTATTTTGAAGTAAAGATAGGAAATGTGTTTGACTTTCGTGGTATGTAAGTATAGTGTTGTAGGTCTATCTGCTCTCAGAGTAGAGACTTTTTCAAATAAGGAGTCTGGCTCGCATTCGTACCTCGAAGTTGGAACACCGCAGAAAACGCATCTTGCCATTGCATCACTCTGGTGCTCTGGCATAAAGCTGGACTGAAAGAGGTCTCGGCAACGGAATAAGTCCGGTGGCAGACTCCTGGCGTGCATTCATTTATGTGTAAGGTTCGCTGAGACAAGTTCCAGATAAAGCCTTCCCTGCTTGCTTTGAAAATTGTATTGAACGATGAGACCATCCTTGATCATTTTTGTCGTACCACGGTCATTTTCTGCACACGAGGGCTAATTAGACCTGGACCTACAATTTATTGTCGATTCCGCACGGCAGATGTTTTTTAAACTCATGGTTGGTGTTAACCCTTCGATGTGGGAATCTTTTTCCGTGGTCATGTCACCGTTTCTTTTGTACCCCTGTGTCAGGAAAGTTTCTGACAAGGATGAACCGGGTATCGAACTCGCGGCACATCTAGACATCCAGGTTGATAAGATACTTCAGGCAAGTATCTTATCAGCTTGGGCTATCATTCCCACGATGGGACCATTGCATAATTGCAGTTCATAGCACTGATCACCACTCCATCAACTGAGGGAAGACAATTTGGACATGAATAGATTATTTTTTGTTGTACCAATATTTATTGATGATTTTATTCTAATGTCTTAACCGAACGCTCCTGGTATGAGGGTTATATTATATTTCCTTAGCAACGAAATGCAACGAATGCAACAAAAATTCAACGAAAGTTTTGCAAGGTTTTACTTAAAGACTTGCAAGAGGACCTGGAAACCAGGTGAGTTCATCTCATCAAAAAATCCAGATAAATCTATTTTCTTAACAAAATATATGTTTACATACTTTTTTTTTTCAATAATCGGTGTTTTTTTAATTTACGACACACACTTCTACCATCTTTCTCTCCCTCTTTTTTTGTGTTGTCGCACACAACACATTGAGAATCGAGGCTACATGAGATTGAAGTGACGAATATAGAATCAATTCTGTAATAAGCGAGATATTATTTTCCATAAGTGAAACATAATCCTTCTATCAATCATTTTTGTAATAGCGCACGGATTACGATAGATTTGTATTTCTCAAGACGAAGCCGAAATAAATCGAAACGCAATCCTTAGATACCCGTCGATGGTTCTTCATATTATTCATCGGTTTCCTTTGGAGCCTCCCTTCATGGAAGGATTATAACATCTTAGCATTCTGATGACTGAGAATCATTCCACAAGAAAAATTTTTATCACAATTGGTAGAAGTAATATTTTCTATAGGAACATACAATAATTGAAAAATAGACTGTTTGTTCTCACTGATTGTTTTTTCATATTTTGTTAGTATTTTTTTTTTTTATCCTTGTTCGCATTGCTTGAGTTGATGTATAGAGTTAACAAGCTTTTTATATTTCAAGCATTTCGAGTTCAAATGATGAGTCATTAGAGGGAGATAAAAATGTCTGCTCTGAGTTTAGTCATCATACATATATTTAAAATTATATCGCACGCTGTCGCAGTAAAAGTAGTATGGTGGAACCTCCCATACCGGGTGGTTAACGCCTGGCATTTCAGTCCTGGTACTTTCCAACGCCAGGTGATTCATCTCCGACATTAATTTGTTCTTTAATTTTCATCTCAGACATTTCTTATTCGACATTCTGCTCCTGACATTTTGCTCCCAACATTTCACTCCAAACATTTAGGTAACGACATTTTGTCCCGGGCATTTTACACCCGACATGTCCCGATGTTTCTCCCAAAAAACTCGCACCCGACATTTTTGTCCCATTATTTCTCTCCAGACACTTTGCACCAGACATTTTCCCCTCTGACATACCGCTCCAGATCATTCCACCTTGAATTTTCAAACCCAACATTTCACTCCTGACATTTCGTCACCGACATGTTGCTCCAGGCATTTCGCCCCTGACATTCTGTCCCAGACGGTTTTCCCCAGATACTTCGCATCTGACTCCCCTGAAATATCAAACCCAAAATTTCACCCCGACATTTCGAACCCGGCGTTTCACTAATAATATTCCGAAATCGACAATTCGCCTGAACTTTTTTGACGGAACACGAACAGCCTCCGATAGCAGACGCATTATTTGATTTAATTGGTGTCCGATATCGAAAGTTTGCACTGTGAAACTGAGTAGCAGAAAATCATAACAAAACAAAGTTCCATGAAAGTCATAGTCATCATATAACCAATCCTTCCTCCATTACTAATTCAAAGTTACTTCTTTGTTAGAGAATCTGCAGCCCAACTTTTTTAAAATAAAATATTTATTACTGCAATATTACTGAAGAAACTAGCAACTAGACATCCCATCTCAGCTATACCATTGGGTAAAGCCATATCTTTTAGTTATAAAGCACACCGCATTATTACACATGCTTTTTATACCAAGTCTAATTGAACTTAAATTTCTAACTATACATTTGTGAAAAATATCAGAGAAAAAGTGCATACATACATAAGCATATGATATGGGGGACAGTAAAACAAATGAGCACGTTCCTAAGTACATTTCTCATTCTTTATTCATCACTTTTTTGTGAAGTTAAAACATTCAGAATTTTTCTTGTATATATCCTTGGGAATAAACACGTCTTCTAAGAATAAAATACAATGAAAAAATGCTGTTAAAGAAGAAATCGTGTGAAAGATTTCTTAATGTGTTTACGTTACACTCCGTATTACGTTGGTCTTTTATGTTGTGTACGGAATTCGAGGTTATTTCTACGGGATAAAAAAAGGATATACGTACTAAATAAATAATGATAGATAAAAAAATAAAAGAAAGTAAAGGACGGATGAATGTGATGCAGCAAAAGAGATGAACAAGAGAAAGAGCGTGTGATTCAGCACCATCTTCATTTGTTATGACAGGTTTTTTTGCTCTTGGTGTTTTTGGCGCCGTGTGTTAATGTATCTGTTACCTCGGACCGACATTATGGTCTTGATGAACCATCGTCTCTTCTTCACCGAGATGTTGTTGTTGAGAAGAAAAATGACGTGGGGATGTACACACAAGCAACAAAAAATTAACGGAATGAAATAAATAACGCGTAAACGCTATTTTGCTGTGTTATGCGCTTTTATTTCTGACATGTACTGGACCGAAATGAAAAGCAGTTCATGGAAAGTTGTCAGCAATCAATAAATTTTCGTTGTTTCAGAAGTGTATTTATAAAAGCAGATATGTTGAATAGAATGCATGCATAATTGTTTTTTCTCTATGTTCAATTATTTATTCTAGAATAATTGTTTTTTTTATATTTTAGAAACATGTCGAAATATCCTGGGCGGGGATTTTAGAATAGGAATTTCAGAGGTTTGTAGAACTTCTCTTACGCAAACAGCTTTTACGTAAACGTTTATTTTGTGAGAAAAAAAACACAAAGACATGTTATGTACATAGTTATCAATGAACATGATTGTGAAAAGTCCAAATGCAAACTAATTAAACGACATTTTAACTATCCTGGAATGCCCTTTGATGTTTATCCGGAAAAAATATTTGCTTGTAGAATAAAACAAAAAAGTATTTATTTCGAATTCTACCCTTAAAATTTTGTACAAAGACCCAGGAGCTTCAAGTGCACAAGTTAGCCTCATACATCCATTTTTTTAAAATTTTTTATTTTAAATTGTATTTTCTGGAAGAAATTTAATTGTTTCATTCGTCATGAAATTGCAATTCTGTTTTTTTTTAATTGGACTGAACAAAACGCTTAACAACTGAGACAAAAATGCTCGGTTTGAAAGATAACAAAGAACTTTATAAGTTGTGTTCAATGTGAACATCAGGTTAGGTCAAGAAATATGGCTTCAGATAATCAGTTGATAGAAGTATAGAGAAGAAGGAAGGAAAAAAAACAGGAACCAAATCAACGTAAAAAAAACTCAGCCCTTGCTCAATGAGTTCTATAGTCAAATATTGCATAATTTACCTATGCTGAATCCCAAAAAATATAGCTTTAAATTTATTATTAATTATATTAAAATTTATTGATTGAATAATTGAAAAATTATTTTTTGAAAATTGTCTGCATCAGTAGCGTCAAATAATTTAGAAAATGGAGTTTGTAATTAATTAATTTCTCTCATTTTATGTAAAATAGAAAAAAACTCAAAAATATTTGAACAATTAGGAATCAATGTGAATAAAGATGATAAATATAACTTCTTTTATCCGAAAATATCATGTAAATGATTATATAAGTATATTGTTTCAACAATTTTGTATTTCTCTCGTGTAATCCGGAAATTATTATTTGAAACTATAAAAGTTTAAAAACATTCTGGGAATTTTTTTCAGAAAACAGAGATATTAACATTTGAAATCATTAGATGCGAAGAAAATATTTTTTTGAAAAATTGAAGTGCTTGATTGAACAAATGTGGAAATATATTTTGTGAAAAATTTAGATTAGAGATTAGATTTCATTAAATTTTATCATTTGACACTACAAATGACCGCATTAGTAGTTTCAAATGATTTAGAAAAACACAGAAATTGTATTTAATTTTTATTACCTCCATTATATTTTCAAGATCATTTTAAAAATTTCATAGAATTATTTGAAGAATTAGATATTGGTGTCATATATACGTAGACATTTTTACATCCGGAAATATTCTAATTTTCATGTAAGTATAACCCGTTATGGGAGAGAGATTGTTGATATTTATATCTTGTGATCCCAAAAACATCATTCGAAACTATAAAAATTAAAAACATATTTAAGAATTAAGAAAAGATATTAACTCATTCATAATTTGTATAATTAAAGTAATAAAGTTTTTTTTGGAATTAGATGTTATTAATCCGAAATTCAATTCCAAAATAATGATTATTATTTTGGAATAACGTTTTTTCAAAATAATAAATTGATTAAAAAAAATTCAAATCCATGCAAAGCACCGATTTTTAAAACAAATGAAACTATAGATGCTTTTTTTTTTGCTTAAGGGAAATGATGTGATCAAATTAGAATTCTGAAAAATTAATCTTAATAACCGAAGGGAGAATGGATACTTTACATTTTTCTTAAGTATAAAGATAAATCTATCGGAGCGATTTAATCCGCTAAATCCCATGTGCTTAATATCTTTGCTTCTGAAAAAATGAGACAAAAGCGTTCCGCGGAAATAATTGTAAAAGCTTCGAACACGAAGTAGTGTAAATTGATTCATAAGAATATAGAGCCCTTGCCATCAATTCATTACGCTCATTATATTTTCAAAATTATTCTTTATTATAATTAAAAATATCTTAAAATTATTTCGATAATTAGAAATTAATTTTAAAAAAGATAATACACGCAAATTTTTCAATCCGAAAATATAATGTCAATTATCATGTAAGTATATTGTTTGGAGATTATTGTTACTGATATCATGTAATCCTGAAAACACCATTTGAAACTATAATGCGTCAAAAATAATTTATAATTGAAAAAAAAATTATATTCATAATTTAATTAAATTTATAATTGTGTATCATCTGAAAATATATTTATTAAATCAAAGTTATTAAAAATATACGTTATCAATCCGAGATTTAATTATCAAATAATCTTCCAGATTATAAATTGGTGTATATTTTTCAAACTTAATGTGAAGCACCGAGTTTTAAACGAATGAAATTATAAATGTTTTTTTTTCTCTCAAATGCAATAAAGTGATAAAGGTGAAATTCTGAAAATTCATTCTTTATATATTAAGGAAGAATGGACACTTTGCATTTTTCTTAAGAATAAAGATAAATCTAACAGTTCGAATTAATCCGCTAAATCCCCATGCGCTTAAAAATCCTCACCTGCGAAAAATGAAACAAAAGCGTTTGGTAGCAATAATTTTAAAAGCTTCGGACGAAGTAAAAATAACAAAAGCAAACAATATATAAATATATAAGAGAGGATAGCACACGTCAATAACTTTTCTTATTCGATAGCAGTATTATATGGTAGTTGTTTTATTTTTATTTCCGAGTAAAACAAGGCTGTGCAAGAGACATTCTTGGTGATTTCCTCGGGGAAAGTCGGTTTCATGAGAAACGCTTTTCTGTACACGTTACTCGAATGCCGATTCTGTCGAATTCGAGATCTTTTCACTCTCTTATGATTCCGATTTCGTCGTCGTTTGTTGCTGATGCTGTTGCTTCCTCGCGTGTATGTGTGTGAAGAAGTTCGACTCGATCCGGGACAAGGAGTTTCATCCTCTTGAGAATGTGTTGCTGTTACCCCCAAGAGAAAAAGGAATACTACTGCCACGGAGTTTTCTTCGGCAGCCCTTGCTTTACGCGAGGTGAATACAAATCTCGAAGATTTATCCAGTGTTTGTTTCTCTGCCGAGAAACTAAACTTTTAACCACCAAATAAAGGGTTTTTTTTCATCCCATCATTTGTTTCTTATTACTTTTATCGCATTCGAGTAAATTTGAAAATTCTCTTCTAGTAAAAGATAAAAACATCTGCAACCATTTCTGATTGAGAGTCTCTTATGGGAGAAACGACGTCTTAAATTTTGCAGCAAGCACTATTTTGTATTCCATGTCTTCACCGAACGTGTTGTGGGTTTATTTAAAAAGAAGTTTGATTTTTCAATCAGATTAAATTACAATTTTAATTCTTAAATTTTAGTTTAGATGAGTAATGAATTTTTTTATTAGTTATATCAATTTTGTTCCAAAACAATGTTAATATACATAACAAGTCTATTACCTTAGAAACAGAAACACTGCTTCTTGAATTTATTCCACGTATTGAGATTTAGTACTCATTAAAAAGTTCTATTGACAAAAGAACAAAACAGACAGGACTTGCAAAAGAAGGAGAATATAGAAGGAGATTACATTTACTACCAAGATAACTCTATTAGTTCGAAACTTTATGCATCTTTGCTCTCTGGTTATACAAAATTAAATTTGATGTGATTAGATGGGTTCGATAAAGATAACAAATGTTTTGCGGTTTTTGAATATTTAATATTCACTGTGAAATACTATTCTTTAACAAAAAAGTAACATCACATATGCGTCTTTGATCAAGAAATGTCGATGAGAAAAGATAAAAGCACGAACATTAAACAGAAAAAATTGAAAAAAAATTCTAAATCTTATTTGCATATTCGAAAAAAAATTAAACAAACGTTATATTTATCTCGTTTGTTACTAAACTGTGAAAAACTCCTGGCAAATTAATTGGAATGAAAATATATTTTAATTAAATTTGTTTAGAATGAATGCATTTAAGTATTTTTATTCGTATTTTAAACGTGTCAAATAACGGAGAATCAAATACAGGGTGGGCAAAAAAGTTTGTAGAAAGCTTAAGAATTCATAAAAACCGGAAAAATAACCGAAATAAAAAACGGTTTGCAGGGTTAGCATAGTTAGGTCACGGAATTCTTTTAAAAAATTAACTATGGAAAAAACTGAATTTAGTCAGTTCAGAAAGGTCCTTGTGAGAGAAGTTGTCTTGCAGTCACAGTAGCAAAGTTCCGCAGAAGAATCTGCACGACGTGCGTGTGCGGTTGAGTAGTAGTCACAGCAGCAAAGAAAGAGTATTATTTTATTTTGATAAAAAGCAAAGATTGCAAAGATACTTCTTCATTCTTGGGATTAGGTGTCGGACATCGGTTGATTTGAATACTCGTATCAGATATACATGTTTGTTTCTCCATCATAAAGAATTATATATAAAAATAACAAAATGTGATAAATAAGAGCATAAGCAGCAACAGCAACAAAAATGTTAAAAATTATCATCTTTGTTCCATATATACAAATTGCAAAAAATTAAAAATAAAGGTTTGCCTAAAGTGGTTTTTCCTGTCCATCATTGAAAAGAGATGTATTTTTATTTGGTTAAAACTACAAAGTTCAAGTTACGTAAATTTTTCTCCTTTATCATTGGTTTAAAAGATTTAACAAGATTCAATTTAAAAGATACGGCGAGTTCAACTGAACACTGAACCGATGATACACTATGAGAAACAAGCGCTATTTCGTATAACATGTCTTCATCGAATGACAACAAAACAGACAGAAGTTTCAAAAAAAAAAGAAAAGAAAAACATTTGTTACCAAGATAACTTTTTTAGTTTGAAACTTTATGCATTTATTGTCTCCAATTATACAGAAGTAAATTTAAAGCGATAAAACTTACTTAAAAAATTACAAGTGTTTTACGGTCCATGAATGTGTGTAACATTTAGTTTGAAACAATATTTTAAACAAAAAAAAACCCACATATATAAGCGTCTTTTATTATGAAATGTCAATAAAAACATATATAGCACTAATATTAAACAGATATTAAATTGCATGAAATGATTCTAAATCTTATTTGTATATTCGAAAAACAAATGAAATGAAGTATAATTATCTTATATTTGTAGCTGTGAAAAATTTCTGGCAGCTTAATTGGAATAAAAATGTATTTTCATTAAATGTGTTTAGAATGATATGTATTTTTAATTCGTGTTTTAAGCACGTTAAATGTAGGAAAATTAAATATATTATCTTTTTTATAACCATTTTTCATGCATTCAAAATTGCTAACAAGAAAAAAAATTAATCAATCTTCTGAAGTCCTTATCAAGTTGTTTTGCAGTCACAGTAGCGAAGAAAGGGTATTATTTTGGTAAACCAAGTTCATACTTGGGATTTGGTTTCAGAAATCGCATGATGCAAAATACTCCTATAAGATAAACATGTTTATTTTTTCAACATAAAGAATTATATATAAAAATAACAAAATGATAAATATGTGCATGAGCAACAACAGCAACAAAAAATGTTAAAAATTATCATCTTTTTTGCATGTATACAAAAAAAGATTTAAAACAAAATGGTTAAACTAAAGTGGTTTTCCATGTCCATCTTTGAAAAGAGATGATGCATTTTCATTTGGTTAAAACTAAAAAGTTCAAGTTACATAAATTTTTCTCCTTCATCTTTGGTTTAAAAGAGTTAACAAGATTCACTTTAGAAGATACGGGGAATTCAACTGAACACTGAACCGACCGATACAGTATGAGAAATGGTTAGAAAATCCTTTGGAATTCTTTAGGGAACAATCTGCAATTCTAAACAACGAGGTTGCCCTTTTTTTTGGGGTATATAAAATATATATATAAAACCGAAATTTTTAAACGAAGCAGAACATGTAAATCAAATTTACTTTTAAGGGACTGCGCATCGTAAAAATTTGACGTGAGTTTTTTTCCCCCCGTTAGTAATATGTTCTTGACAGTATTTACTGTTTTCTTCGGGGATTTTTATTTTTTTTTTCCTAACTTATTTTCATTTTAAATTCAGTTACTTTGTAAGTACTTTCATTTTATATGTAAAATGAAAATATTTTATGCATTTTTTCCTCCTTAAATAACCAAAAAAAGTGCAACAAGTTTTCTACTGTTTTTTTCCGGAAAACGCAAAAATTGGGAAAGATTAACTGTATCTTCTTTTTTTCACGTGTAGTGAAATATACTGTTTGAAAAATTAAAATATCGCATTTTGCCGGATTTAATACATTATTTTGAACAGAAATGAAATAAACGGTAGTATTTATTCGTATGGAAATTTTGTTTTCAAACCGAAATTAGTTTGAAAACTTTGAGTATAGAAAATATAATTGATTATAGCTGATTATGATTTTCCCATATTTTATTAGATTTTATACCTATTAGTAGATGTATGTGCTGTACTTCCAATGTAATTTATAATTACTTAATTTTACTGAATTTTATTATAACTATTGGTTTTCATTGCCCTTATTGGGTTGATGTATTTTTGATATGGTTTAGATATCTATCCGACATCCAAATTTTTTATGGGCATCTTTTTTCGGCCACCTTGTTGGGTATTTTGTCTGGGTTGTGGTCATTATATTTGTGTTTCTAATTTGCCTGTAGTGAATAAAAATGCATTCGTGAAAAAATAGTTAACATGGCTCATGCATGTGTGATGAATATTTATACAGTATGTATACATTGTAATACATTATGATATACTTACTGAATAATGCAAATTAACTTTGTCCCCGACATTGGTAAAAATTGTAAATTTAATTAAGCATCGTTGAAAAGACATTGAAAAAAAGGGGCATTTGAAAAGTCGTTAAGAAAGAACTCTACTTTAGCGCACACCAACTTCATTCATATATTGCCATAACTTATGGCCCATAAGACAATTTTCAACTAGAGAGTCATAAGGCAATTTTCAACTAGAGAGCCATAAGGCAATTTTCAACTAGAGAGCCATAAGGCAATTTTCAACTAGAGAGCCATAAGGCAATTTTCAACTAGAGAGCCATAAGGCAATTTTCAACTAGAGAGCCATAAGGCAATTTTCAACTAGAGGAGTTGGGTGGGAAATGAAGACGCCATCTATCGGTGGTCGCCCCAGGTAAAGAACTTCTGATGTTTTTTTGGCTGGATTCGAACCCATGGAACTTGATGGCAATCTTCATAATGGAAAACGAGCATCTTATCTGGAAAATATGGATATGTTCCGATTGCGGGTCACTTCAATGACCCAGCTGGAGCGTCAAACAAGTAATGAATATTTCTCTTCAGCGTTAAAGAACAGAAGGACGAATATTTCCTTAATTCGATTAGCTCTTACTCTTGGGATTTTTCTAGGAAACCGCCATCAAAACGAAATCCAACATGTCAAACGGAAAATTGTCGTTATATCCGAGTTAGCCGTATTTTCATCGACATTATAAGCAAGGAAACAGTTATTTTCCGGATAATATGCTGAGGTAAACTCGGAAAGAAAAGTCATCTTGTCTCCGACGGGACTCGAACCCAGGCCCTCTTGCACACTGGGCAAGCATGCTACCATCTACACCACTGAATACATGACCCTGCCTTCCTTATTTCACGCCCTGTGGGTTCGAGTCCCGACGGAGACGTGATGACTTCTTTCCGAGTTTACCTCAGCATACTATCCGGAAAATAACTGTTTCCTTGATATCTTAAGATGAGAAAAAGCCATCTATATTCCACTCTAAACCGTCCCACCCGAAAGTTATTTCCTGAAGTTAAGAGGGGCTACTAATACCTCTACTTCAGCCCCTCACGCCACAGGGCGTGAAATAAGGAAGGCAGGATCATGTCTTCAGCGGTGTAGCATGCTTGTCTTTTATGCAAGAGGGCCTGGGTTCGAGTCCCGGCGGGGACGTGATGACTTTTCTTTCCGAGTTCACCTCAGCATATTATCCGGAAAATAACTGTTTGCTTGATATCTTGGGCTGAGAAAAAGCCATCTATATCTCATTATAAGCAAGGTTCATCAATGTATATTCTCTATGGGAATTAGTCAGTACCACCAACTATTGACGTTTTAGTTGAAGTTTCGTTACTGCTAAGGTCGTTATAACTGAGTTTGACTGCATGTATATTGTGTTCCGTATAATGTCTCTCACAAGCACTCGAGATGGCAAACCACGAAGTAATTTGAATTACAACACATATTTATTTTTACAGAACAGTTATGTAGACGTATTCACAAGCAGCAGTTTCGACGAAACACCCTAAACACACAGAGAGAGTACCTACAAATAAGATCTCGTCTTCCAACTAAAATTCAACAAACTGCTCGTAGTCCTCCGCTGTTGATGCCATTATATATACGAAAGAAACATTCCAGAAAAATCTACACGATTCTCGCGCCATCTTTACACTTCTCTTGGCGATATGACATAGCCAAATCATAGCTGTCCCCAGAATTTCCAAATTTACAGGGAATTTCATTATTGATTATTTACAGGAGAAAATGATAAATGGTAAAAAATGACTATTTACATAATTTTCGTAACAATAGAAAAATATATTCAAATATATATTGTACTGTAGGCCAATACACGAAATTCAATAAGTATTCAGATTCAGCAATAAATTATTGTTTATTTCATTAGCTTTTCAATTAGCACTATAATTAGCTTTTCCGCTCATAAAATAACCTCCCGTGCGACAAAAATGACTGACTAATTTTTCATATTTAGAAGAAAATATAAACACAGGTAAAATTGAAACTTGAACACGACTCTTGATATTCTTTTTTTCACGACTCTGCGAAGAAACATCATAAATAGGACTGCAAAGGTACCAATAGAACCACCATGAAGCCACTTTTTTAAGCAATCAGTTTGCTGGATATTAACATCACTATTCTTTTCCTGGTAAAATTGCTAGAAAAATTTGTAATATTTGACTTTATTCTGTGATCTGGTATTTGATTATTTTGGCTTTTAGACCTTTCTATCTATTAAAAAAAAACAGCCGATATCGAGACCAAATGAATGCGGAAGAAAAATAGCGAAACAAATCTGCCACGGGGTCAGAGAGGACAGCCGAATAGCCTATTAATTGCCACTGAAATATGACAGCAATAAAAACCACCCGCTGCTTCTCAGTGAGAAATATTTTAGATGATTAGGCAATGCACTCACTTCTCAAGATTGTTGTCATCTGTACTATGAATTTCAGGAAAAAATAATAAAACGAACTCTGACTGAAACTCTCACTCTGAAAAAAAAATTCAGCTTTCTTATATTTAAAAAAAATACTAGCAACGAATTTTGTTCTAGTTCAAGTGCCCTTTATCAATACATTAATATTTTTTTTATGACTCTAACGTCAGTAAGATATTTTTTCTTCTTATTATTACTTTCTATCCGCAGTCAATTACCCATCATCTGGGTTTCATTCTCTTTCAGGAGAAGCTCCTGTCACTAACGATGATCTGCTCTCAGTCTTCTACGATAATGAGCTTTAATTAATGCTTCATTAAGCGATGGCGCTCCAGAAAAGCAATCTTGGTGAAAACTTTCAGCCTTTCATAATAGGCTTGTTTTCTCTGCTGAAATTATTTTAAGAGCCTCCCTTTGCATTCAACTTTACCAATGAGAGAGAGAATAATAAAAAAAGAGAGAAGAAAATCATAACTTATGGATTCTTCTATTAGTCTAAGTATGTTTATGCAATTAGTGTCGGACATCGGATGTTTGTTCGAACATTAACGTTATTAAACGATGGAAATCAGGGAGGAATTTTCTCTCCGAGTACTCTAGTTATGTTATACACATAGTATAAATACACAAACGGGAGATTATTCTTCGAAGATATTGAATGGTATTTATCATCTTATTCCCCCATTTATATTGAAGCTATTTGCATTTTATCTAGTTATTTCTTGAACAAATTGCTGACGGTATGTATGCACGAGAATATAATTTACTTCTTTAATAAATTTATTGCGTAAAAGCAATTTATATACTGTTTAAATTAATTATTTATTAATTTTTCATGTTTTAGAGTCCGGGAGAGAGTATCCTCTCCATATTTTACGGTAATTTTTTTTTCACGTTAAAATTCGTTTGCGTGTTTGGCAGAACCGTAATGTTTTTATGACTGTTTTTTCTTTGTGAATCTTAAATGATTGAAATTGTTTTCGAACGTATTTGATGTGCAAGCAGAAAGTGAAAAAAAAAATGTTTTTGGTTGTTTTGTATAGCATTTGTATTTTTCTGTGTATAAATTCGTAAATCGTAAAAAAAAGCATAACTACTTAGTGCGCCTATGCATCTGCTTTTTATCAGCCGCTTTTTTTTCTAAGCGGTTAAAATAAAAATAGATATTTTTTTTAATTGATTTGTGAAAAATAAAGATTCATTATTCACGTATAGATGTGATTTTATTATAATTTTTCGTTTCTTATATATTAATTTGTTTTTGTTTGATATAGTTTAGATACACTTGGCATTCATATTTCTTATAAACATCTTTTTTCAGCCACCTCGTTGAGCATTTTGCCTGTTGCGGCGTTTGTATTTGTAAACAGAAAAATCCCATTTTTTTTCCTATAAAAACCAAATAAATATCCCTATAAATCCCTGAAGATTTAATTATTGATGAGATGACTAAATACATACGCAGGAAGTTACGGTATTTTTTAAAATTTTAAATTATGAATGATTGATCGAAAAATTCATGATGAGATCTCCAGGAAAATACGTTTCGTTTCAAAACCACAACAGCTCCGACAATAAACTAGATATTATATGTATTTTCATGCTGAATACCGATGTAAATCTTAAGCACTATATTGATGGTTGATATAGTTTTATATTAGTCGCAAAATTATTTTATGGTAAATGTTAAAAATATAGTAACCGGTATAAGACCATAAACTTTATACCAATATGAAGCCTGAAAAAAAAAGTCATGACATGCACTACTTATTTACATGCTGCACACCGTTTAAGATAAACAATGAATTTTGCTTGAAGATTTATAGAGAGTTATAGTATAGTTCATTTTCATTTCATTGATGGTGGAAATGTCGCAGCGAATTTGTTTTCTTTTGATATGTGTAAAAATGTCTGAATAAAAGCATTTATACCGGTATTTTGACGTATACAATTTACACCGGTGTGTATCATAAAGATAAAAAAATATATACGGTGTACCATATATTATTCACTTCATGCACACGGGTTTAAAACCATCAACAAATTTTTCTTGAAGAACTATAACAAATAGTTATATTTTTATTTGATAGGTGACAGCAGCGGTCTAAACTAAACAATGTCTCAAGTGATAAAATGTAATAAATTAGATGGTTAGAGGAAATTTTCTTCCTGTTAATTCATTTTCGCTGCTTCCGAAATTGTTTCATCCGTTTTTGCCTGTCCGGAGTATTGTTTCCGTTGGAAGAAGTGGAAGAACACTGATCTAGATTACTTTCAGAGTGACGGTTGTGCAATGCTGCCTTCGTTTTCATTGGGAAATGGAAGAAACTGTGTGGGAAAAAAAAAACACCTTCAAATCATGCGAACAAGACACAGAGTAGCTTAATAATGGTACAACATTCGTGCATTCAGTAGAACTGTTGGTCCATCCGTGGCAGGTAAAATCGTCCACTACCGTGCATTGTGCGCATTGGCGGGTAACATTTATTTATTTCTTATGAATTCATTATGAAGAGTTCTTCCATTTCTGACAGTGACTTGGGAAGGCACGTAAGTCGACCTACCCAATAATCGCAAAAGACACAGTTATCTGAGTCTGAAACCATGGCCTTGTTACTCAAGTTCGGTTGATCAAATCCTGCAACAAAAGTTACTCAGTCACCAAAAATTTGAAGAAATATTAGATGCATTCAAAATGTTAAGGGTATATATACTCTTAAGGGGTATATTTCGTGTTAACCAAGTTATCAAACGAGAGGGTACCTGACGAAAGATTGGGATAGATTTTGGTATTGTTACGGGTTTTTCACAAACGATTTGTATCATTTGGCATCGGATGTCATCGACTGGAATCACTTGATTGGTGCTGGAAACGACTTGGAGTTTTATTGAAACCTTAGAAATAATTACAAAAATTTCCAACAGCGCTTCGTGTGATAACAAATGCAAGAATTAACATTTTAATGCATCTGTTAGCACAAAGATTAGTTATTATATTAATTAAAGATAGATTAAAATTCTTCCCAGTGCAATATGTTGGCCATTTTATAACCAGTTTTCAAATTTTCAATAAAACCTCATGTCGTTGTCCAGCCATGTGTCCCAATTTCAATCCCTCTAGGTTAATTATTCCATGAATTATTGAACTTCCAAATATCATTCTCATCCATTTGGGGGAGGCTTATAAGAACGGATTCATTGTATTATGTGTGAATCTAAGACTTTAATTGTGAATCTAATACGTTAATTGTGAATCTAATACGTTAATTGTGAATCTAATACGTTAATTGTGAATCTAATACGTTAATTGTGAATCTAATACGTTAATTGTGAATCTAATACGTTAATTGTGAATCTAATACGTTAATTGTGAATCTAAGAATTTAATTGTGAATCTAAGAATTTAATTGTGAATCTAAGAATTTAATTTTGAATCTAAGAATTTAATTTTGAATCTAAGAATTTAATTTTGAATCTAAGAATGGCAACACCTACAATTTTTGCAAACTTGTGATTCCTGATAGATTGATTTTATTTCGTTTTAAATTCCCATTATCTTGCTCTTTTTTGAACATAGGGCTCAGATGGCAAATCAAAGAGGATAAGCGAGTTTTCTGAATTCGAAATTTCTTTGAACTACGCTCAAATGTAACTAAACGATGCCCATTAAATGAAATCATTGACAAAAATTAGAGCAGATCCTATATGAGTTAAGATTTAGTCTATTTTAAATTCGTTATACGTCAATTCAAAAAAAAAAATCAAGCAATTTGAAAACATTAGAAATGTGCAAAGGCATTGATTCACGCATAGAATGTGCGATTTGCTTATTCTACTTTTATCCCCAAAGGAGAATTCCCGAACTCATTCGTATACCATGGTAGTAGAATCAGCTCTTAGAAGTGGTTCGTCTCTGCGTTGTATTTTAAAAAGTTAAATGCACCTGGATAGACACATAGTAAAGCAAGATAAGAACAAAAAAAATATTTTCCTGATAGATCCTATACGAGAAGAAGCGAGAAAAAAAAGAGATAAGGATATTGATGCTGTGTGTAGTTTCTAGAAGTGAATTCATTCCGTGGTATTGTAGTCAATGCACGTATTTCTTACGAAAACAACTTATTTCATTTCAGTCGTGTTACTGAATACCACAAGCGGTTGGTTTCGGGTATTAGATTACCAAGAAAACTATTCGCTGCCTTGGACCTAAGGGATGAGGAGAATAAGTTGAAAAAAAAAGAAAATAACGGATGTATAAATATATTTTCTCAGAGGCCGCGGATCGCAAAGCTGCAAAGAGTATGCGTATAACAACACTTACGGAATACTAATGAATACAGAATGATGAAAACCTAAGAGTTTCACAAATGCTGTTTCTTCAGGGAAGATTTGCTTAAACTATGTTACCAAAAATTCTTCTCGTGTAAACTATTTTTTTTTTCGATTTAAGATATTGTAAGACTGTATTTTCTCATTTTGAAATAAGATTTACTTTAGAAAAAAGAAAACATATCAGGTTCTACAATTTTTGTGTTGCAACGTTTTTGTTCTCTAAAACATTTTTTTTTAAATCTAATACAAGAGTTTGACATGTAACAACTTTCTTTGTTCTGGAACTTTTTGGAAATTAAGATTGCTTAAAAATCAAATTGAAATTTCAAAATTTCTCATTTCAAGCAGTGCCGCCAGAGTGGTTGGGTGGGAAGATTCTCGTCTACCACCGTGAAGGTTACCATCAGATTCTAAGTTCGAATTGATACATGATTCCAATTGATTGATATTTTCCCCCTTGAACGAGCTTGAGACGACTACTGTGCGCGATAGTATATGCTTTTCAACCTATAGGATCAAGATATAAGATACGAAATCTGAATATTTTTGCTTTCCTCAAGAGTATAGAAAGTATCGGAAAGTTGTGCAATGCAATAAAATGAAAGTATATTTCCCTGGTATCATAAAAATGGTAAGCAAAATTTGTGAAACAGTTTCGTAACGAATGATCAGGAATTGTTTCTCTAAATCTGGCTGTGAACATAGTCAAGAAATTCTGCGATGATGCTAAGATTCAAGAACAGTGGAATAATGTAGCGGGTAAGATAAATTGTATTATAATTATAAATAATTAAAATTTGGGAAACAAAGTTTCTTAACTGATGATGGAACTTTAATAATTGATAGTTATTATATCCTATGTGAAATGATGATGATGAAGAAGATGAAATTTTTAGTAACTTTACAGGTCCAGGATATATCAAGTAGATAATTGAAATTTTGGAGAATTCGAATATTTTTTCAGTGACTTTGGACTTCGAACAAGTTCGAGTGTATCTCATATGAGGTGTTCACAAGCAGACCAAGTCCATTTATCTATATTATGGATAATAATACCTTGAAGTTTTTGTAAAAGCCCTTCTTTTACAAATTTCATAAAAGCAGGATACTGAAAAATGATAGTTTTCACTGAACTCTGACATATTTAATTCCATTGCATCACTTTAACTGACTTAATTATCTATCAAAGACTATAAGTTGTTATTCTCCACAATAAAGATAAATGGAATTGGCCCACTATGGTTTTGAACCCCTTCATATCTATTGTATTTTAATTGTATGGTTGGTCTCAGAGGTTTTAAGAATATTATCAACTGAGTCCTGCATGAGATACATTCTTTTGGTATCTAAGGGAAGAGGGAAACTCATTCACAGGGCATCGTTATATACGAGATAATTTTCCTATGCTGTGGTCTAGTAGGTGGGTAATTATAGCTAAGAAATACTTTCTCCATGACCACCGTGTCTAGAGAGTTATGAGTGACGTGAGAGATGTCCAATATAACAGCACATTGAGAGTAGGATATGAAGGATTGGTAACGTCCATTGGTTTCTTAACACGAAAGTAACGTCGAAATTGCCGTCAGCGAAGAATGTTTCTGCACGAACTCTTCACCAAAGACGTTATGAATGACTGCCACCTCTCGAAAAAAATCCACTGATAACAGAGATTAATTTCCTTATCGGTATTTACAACTGCAATTACAATTTTTCAAGTTTTTCCTCCAACGAACGATATGAAATTATTGTTTTTCCATAATGGATTTTCAAGGAAGCGAAATAGTTTATTTTGATGATTTGCTGCATAATTAAATTGTTAAAAAAAGTGTAGTATCAAGGCTGCTAAAAAAAAAAAGAAAATTCGTATTTTCAAGAAAGTTTCAACCGTTTTTGGGTTAGTAATTTCAAAACCTGTGTTATTTTTGCTGAATTAACTCCATGAGAAATAATGCATATTCTTCACTATTTCAAGGTAGTCTGAAGCCACAAATTTATGCAGCTTTTGATTTTTACATTTTTCACTTTAGTCCAAAAACTAGAGCCAATCTGACGAGACTAACAACAAATTCCAATTCAGCGGCCCAAAATCACTATAAAATCACTGAAACATTTTTGCCAATGCTTCACTGTATTCATTTATAAAGCACAGCTTCTGTGTTGTTTTGTATGGTGAGATTATGGTATAAATATTAAAACCTAATTTTCACTATCTCAAAAACTACAGTAAATCTTGAAAAAAAACCAATAGATTGGGAAAAAAAATGAGCACCCCAAAATCACAGAAATACCTTTGAGGAAAAAAAATCTATGTTGAAAAGCGTTTTTTTTAAAAATATCAATCTCTTAATATGTGTTTGGCAATATAAGTTGTGGCACAATACATTCATTTCATTTTACCCAGAAGTAATTTTGATTACAAGATAACGCAGTACAATCTTATAAAAAGCTGCCGACTTAAGCATCTGCGGTTATGTGGGACAAACGAGCTTCATCTGATGCGCTTTAAATTCGTAAGTCGAGTATTTGCACTTTTAAGATAAAAAAAATTCAACAAAACCTTTTCGTTTGTAACTTACTCAAATGGAGAAACTTGAAGGAACTTGGATCACAGGCAAGTAGGAAAAACGCTGCAGTCCGATATTACGGGTAGGGCTTATAATGAGTGTTTTGCAAGTGATTGTCTGATAGCTAATGTTGAAAATACAAAAATATTTGGTTGCAGTGAACTGAAAATTAGAATATAGCGTCAGAAAAATCTCGAAAACGCCAGTTTCTCTTTCTTCAGCAATTAAACTATGAATGACGCTTATTATCGCACGTACTCCTTGTAAATATCACTCTGAGGTACTTCCGACAACGAATGGATACAAAAAGTCACACAATATCGACATCTATGTCGATATTGAAATGTGCAAGGAAATTCGAACGTATCATCGTGGTTATCGCAAAGCCAATTATTCGGTTATTGCTTCACTACTAAATACATGAATGCATTGATAAGATGTTCGATATCTCTACGTATCACTCCATGCAAGATAATAACAACGAAGCACTTGCAGTCTGCTTAGAAAAAACACTAGTAAAAAAGCGAAGATCTGTTCATTTTGACCGTAAGCTTAGACAGCTTTCCAGTAAGAAATTGAAAGTATGGAGAATTCACCGTTGTACTCTCTCTAATGAAACAAAGAGACTTTATAATGCGATTTCCGAGGAATACAATATGTACGTACAGGAAAAGGAAAATCGTCGTCTTTCCATCATTTGCACTTTCGCTAATGGTAATGCATTATACAAAGATATTTCACGGAAATCGCGTGCGCAGAGCAGAATTCCGCGCTTGAAAACTGAGAATGGCTTTGTTCTTGATGACAGTGACAAAGCCAACCTTCTGTCTGATACTTTCCTGAAATACTACGTCGACGATTCGACGTTTTCATTGCCTGATATGTCTAATGTGGAGGACTACCACACAGCCCTTATTTCTAGACATGTTCCACAAGGTATGCCAGATCATAGTCTCAGACCCAGCTCAGCTTCTCTGGCCCTGATATCACTATTTAATTTTTGAAACAAGCCGCAATTTCGGTGAGTGTCTTTCTATCCAAGTTCTTCCAATGCTGTTATGGCAGCGGTATAGTTCCCGATATATGGCGACACGCTCATATAATTCCTGTCTTCAAGAAGAAAGGTTCCTCGTCCGACACATTCAACTACCGTCCGATATCTTTGATGAGTGTGGTTAGCAAAATGTTCGGAAGGTGCCTGTATTTCTGTATCTCTGAATTTTTAAAAAATAGAAATATAATTCCAAAAGAACAGTTCGGCTTCGTTCCAGGAAGATCACCAACTATCCAAATGATTGAGTGCTTGAATGAATGGTCCACCGCTATGGATCTTAGGCAGGCAATAAATGTGATTCACGTTGACTTTGAGAGAGCGTTTAACACACACAAGCTAAAAATATCAGTGCTTTTTGCGAAATCAAGTTATTTAGGACTTCCTTATAAACTGATACGTAAATCGTGTGCCTTATTTTCAACAAGGTACCAGCAAGTCAAAGTAGATCATACTCTATAAAGTAAAAGATTTTAACTAGCGGAATCGTCTAGGGCTCTGGGTTAGGTCCGCTGATGTTTATCGCATTCACATATGACATCCCACTTTCCCTGCTGCCTGTACCTTGCTATGTATATGCCGACGATTTGAAATTTTTTCAGATCTTAGAGAAGAGTTTCAGTCTGTCTATAGTTCGCAACTGGCATGTAATGACCTTTTGATATGGAGCGAACAAAATCCCTTGCTTATATCTCTGGATAAAACGTTCGTGTTAAACATAGGGATCAACAATCTTGAACGTTGATATTTTCTAAATAATTGTGTACTAATAGCAGTGACCGTATATTCTGTCCTAGGAATCGATATAGACCAGAGCCTTTCAAAGTCCAGGTATATAAGGAAAATCGTGAGCAAAAGCAACGCTGTTGCTTGCATGATAAGAAAGTGCTATTCGAAGTGTGACAGTGCGATTCTAGTGTGTGCCTTCAACACTTTCGTTTGATCGATTATTGAGGGCTCATCGCCAGTGTGGAACCCTAATTTGATTGGTGACATCGAAAAACTTGAAAAAAATCCAAAAGCGTTTCACAAAGTGCCTGCCTAGTCTCCAGGACCTTTCATATCCTTTCATATCCAAACTCTTGGGACAACATTCCCTAGAATGGCGTAGACTGTTCAACGACTTGAGACTACTGTATAAAATTGTCTACGCATTGATTCTATCATCAATCACAAAGTTCATGAACTCTCGCACCAGAAGTCACCAGCTGTGCATAGGTATTCTATTTGCGCAAAGAAATCGATTACAGCATTCGTTTTTACGTCTGGCTGGAAGAGCTTCGAATAGACTTCCATCCGATCGCGTTTGTACACCGACCTACACGTTATTCTGCAAAAGGCAATCAAGTTTTGACATTTCGAGTTTCCTAATCAGATACCCATTTTAATTTAATGCCCCCATGCATGTACAATATACCATTATTTATTCCTTTTCTTTTGATTTGTAAATGTTTTTGTTTTTCAATGTAAGTGCAACCAGACTTTTGTGGATGTACATAAATAAATAAATAAGTAAAAATAAAGGATCTGCAACAAAGTCAAAAAGGAAAAATTTTGTTTAATGGGACACTGTTTCGTTTATTAAAGAATAGTCATGAAATTATTAGGACAGTTCTTTACAGTATTTTTAAAGTGTGTAACCAAATAGTTTGTATAAAATGGTGATTGATTTTTGATCATTACATTAATTAAAATATTGAAAACATGACTTCTTATTTTTCGTAAAAACCTGACGTGATTGACAAAAATGGTAGGCATTTCCGGAATCAGCATCAAAAATTGATTCAGGAACACCGACTTCTAAGAAATCATCTGACAAAAAGTTTGAAAATGCAGACTGGTGTAATTAATTAGGATCAAAATACCTTAGCTTAGAAAATTTGCATTAGATACATGTATGTATATCTCAGGTCTTAATGAAAAAATAATCATAAAAACCATTTGAATCGGTTACAAATGGTGGTATATGTGCACCTCTGGAACAAAGAGGATAGTACAAAAGGATTATGTTCAAGCTATTTCCCTGCTGTAAGCAGTTTAATTATTTTTTTTTTAGATTAGGATTTAGTAAACAATATGTGGGCAGGTGCACCACGTTGTGCCTACGGGTGAATGAAACGTACGAAAAGCTTATAAAAGCTAGCTTCGGAAACAACGGAAAGGATAAGCGATAAGGCATTATTGATGACATAAATTAATACTGTTCCAAGTAATCTTCTGAATGATCATGCATATTTCTTGTTGTTGTAAGACTTTATCGTCTCTGCTCACAATCGAATCATAACCTACGACGTTCTTATAGCTAACGGTAATGATGAACACTTACTAACGAATAAACTATAATAATGTGTGTCGCTTCAAACGCGTGAAATCAAATCAGATTCTGTATTGCCTTGATTAGCAAATCCAATTTACGAATCAGCATGTTGTCGGCATCTTCCTATCGATCTATTTGGTTCATATACGCTATCCAGCATAACCGCCACGTCAGCGCATGATATAGCGTATTGTTTCTGGTGTCAAATAAATCCACAAATGCCAATGGTAACAGAAATAAGAAGAAACCAAGTTAAGGACGAAAGAATTAAACTAATGAACCCTACATACTACCGTATAAGAGCCGTACATAGAAAATTTCATCTACTCAAAAATATAGCCAATAACTTTTCTGATGGATATAAAATATCATGATTTTATAGAAAAATATACATACGTTGAATCTTCCTGCAAAATAGACTTAGAATTTCATCATTATTTGAATTATTAAGATTTTTTGTCTTTGTAAAAACTCTAAAAATCCACAACAGATTTTGGGAAACAAAAATTAAAATTCATATTTATATAATTAATATTCATTCAATTTATAAAGTGTCCCACGGTCAACTGACGGTTTATAGGGCAGCAAAAAAACAGTGACGGATTTTAAAGTCGATATCTTTCACGTTTCTAAGTGCAACATTCGCAGAGATATTTGAATTGAAAAATTGTAGGAAAGTTGGGAAAGTTGGCATTGTCCGTTAGTTTTTGCAGTGTGTTTTTCCAATTTCCCTCCGTTTTTGAATTCTAATATCGATGTGAATGTTGCGCTTGGAAACTTTGCGCTTCGTCATCAGAATAACTTTCTAATTGGGGTTTTGGGCAAAGAGTGCCGGTATAAAAAGTTAATTATTTTTATTTTAATAACTATACATCCTCTTGCAACATGAATGACGTATCTGAAATTCCTGACTTCGCACATTTATATCCCGCAAGAATGACTTTAATATCTGCACCGTTTTCTTCCTATCCCATTTTGAAAACCAACCAAGTGGTTTGTACTATGTTTTCATCTGGTTGGAAATTGTGTTTGGAGATACATAAGAACCTCTAGCTGTTCCAAGTGTGTAATCCTACTTGAAGGAAAAGTTTTTTTGAAAAATAGTTACAGCCTTTCCGTTGGCCGGGACTTTTGTTCTTTGAAGGAGGGAGGGAATCCCATATTGGGAGCACCTATATACCTTTTTCCTATGGGGGTTTTGGAAAAATTTCTGCCCCCATTAATTGATCTATTTAGCACATACACAGGATGGGCAAAAAGTCCGCAGAAATTTTAAAAAAGAATGAAAACTGGAAAAATAACCGAAATAAGAAACGGTTTGAAGGGTTAGCATCCCTAGATAACGGAAAATTTTTGGCACTGGTACGAGCGACTTCGGCGGAAATATGCAAATGAGACGGTTATGCGAACTTTCGCTCCTAATCCACAACGAGTTCACCGTTGTAAACCGTGTATTTGGACCTGTTGCACTCTGCCATTGCTCGATTTGTGACTCGCCTGCAATGTGCTATCCCCTGTAGTGGTGGTCATGTGGAACATATATTGCTGTGAAAACCAATTTGGAGGCATTCTATTCATTATTTGCGTCTTTTCTTTGATTTGTGTATGTCAGCGCCACCTATCAGGTGTTTCAGAGTTATTTTTTTCCTTAAAAAAAATTCTCGTGACCTAGCGATGCTAATCCTGCAAAGCGTTTTTATTTAGGTTAATTTTCCGGTTTTTATTCATTTTTGAAGTTTCTACGGAGTTTTTGCCCACCCTGTATATCATATAACGCATTAAAATTCCAGATACATACAATTTAATAAAAATAATTGGGAGAAAAATCTTAATTATCACAAATATTATTTTGCACAATTTTATGAGAAAACAAGAAAATTAATAAACTAATACTTAAGCTACATTTAAAGACAAATTATTTATTGAGGATCTAAGACTCGCTCTCCTCATATCCTACTTTAAAAACGTGATTCTCCGTGCTATATTGCTTACATGTTGTTATTTTGCGTACGTTAAGAAAAGTTTTTCCTACCTTTTTATTTATACGTTACTGCGAAATTTTCTAACGGAGTTCCCTGAGTTCGTGCGTTTGTGACCAGAAGTGTACGCAGGAGAGAACATAGTGGGCCCGAGCCCTCTCCAATACGATCAAGAAATTAAAAATATTTTCAAATATTCAAATGTATAAAAAAATTAAAATATCGAAAGAAAATACCTTTATACTGTATGCTATCTTAATCCATTTCTGTTAATTGAAAATGCTTTTTTGAATGCCAGTAGCTCAAAATTTCTCTGGGAGAGAATCCTTGTGATTCGAATCTGCTCTACAAAAACGATCCTGAGTACGTCAATGCTCGTGACCAGGGTGCAGGGTATTTTAATGTGGTAGGTCTTCTCATGGTGCATCTTGGTTAACGCAAATTCTACCACTAGTCGTTGTACCGCTTAATCATTGTTGGAGTAGTCTATAACCTTGACAGTCCAATAAAAAACAAACTCTAATGCAATCCGAAGATGTAGATATTCCAGTGAATCCGTCGGGAAAATGTGATATTATTTTTTGGTGAAGTGCTTTTGTGCACACTCTGAAAAAACAACCTCGACCGCGCATTCTATGATCATAAGTGCCTATTTAGATGTCTTTTATCACCTCTCGAAATTTGTCCCATGAATTTAAAATTACAGTGTATTGCATATGAGAAAGACAACAATGTGAACTAGAATTCCTTCAAACTGTCAACCAATGAAATAAAACTGTTACAATTCTTCGATTGATATTTGCAACCGGATATTGATTAATGTACCGCATGAACGATACAACATGACATGATATTAGTTGGTATTTTAAAAGCAATAACATATGTTGAATTATTAATTTGCCTCGAAATTTAAACAGTCGTTACCTGTATTTCGGTCAGTCGTTAACGGTATTTGTGCGTGGTGAAACAGCATCAGTGTAAACTCGCAATGTTAAACTAACAACGTGTATCCATCCTAAATCCAAAGTTTATAAAATTGTCTTTATAAAGCAATACAATATTATAGGAATATTTAAATTTGCGAAGATTATTATTATTTTACCACACACAAATAGCAGCTGTTAAAATTTCGACGCGAACATAATAATGCAAGTAATACTGTCGCTTATTATGAAATTATTAAGTAATATGTCATATTGTTTTTTCCAAACGGAATATTAATTAAAATTTGGTCGCTGATTTCAATCGAAGGATTGTAACATTTTTAATTGACAGGTGGCGGTAAAAGTTTTAGTTATTGATCTTTCTTCTCACATGCAATATATATATATATTACTGTACTGCATAATTGCTTTTTAATATTTTGTAGAAGTCATATGTTTTGCTGATGAAATTTCATTTTAATAATTTATTGGTTACGGGCAAAAGAAAGGTATAATTTTTTTATGACGAAAATGTTTCAAAATATAAACGTTTAGAGTCTAGGAAGAACTGAGAATGTCCGTGTTCATAGAGGTTTTTGCTGCGCAGTAAAAAAATCTTTATTTTGTAAAAGAAGAACCGGTTTTTTTTCATTCAGCACAGATATCGTAATTTTGTGAGCAGAGAAACAGGTCAGTGCAGGTGAAATAAAAGACAATATCCCCCATCTAGAAAAAAAAAACTTAAAGGGCATATTTTTCTGTAAGAATAAAATTTTTATTTCTTACCGTGAGCATCTCGGTGATCATCATGCCTCTCCCCTCAATCCTGGAGCTACGTCCCTAGAGACTGAGACTTTTGGTAGGGCCTCCTCCATAGTAAATCTATAGGGTAAAAAACAAAAATAAGGTTTCTCCCGGGCCCTTGTGCTACAGTCTTGTCAGCCGGATTGTAGGGGTCATAGTGCTCACTGAAGTCATGGGGGATAAATGCTTGATTTCATACTCAGGAGATATTCACCGACAACTCAGATGAACACCCTATGATTCAATGATCAACATCATGATTATTTCAGTTAAAGCGATATGTCAGAGTTAAACCAGCGATAAACCGGCCTATAATGCTATTTACTTTGGTTCCGTAGAGTGTCGTTATAAACAGGTGTTATTGTACATTGATAACGCTTCCATATTTTGGAGTCAATTCTGACCACTACATGTGTCGGAAAAAAGTGACAACTTTTCAACATTTCCTGGGAATGTGACCAGAAAAGTATACAGGCACGTTCCAGTTTTTAAACTACCACGTTTACCACTTACTTCGTACCATGTATAACGACTACCAACGTGATGATGTAGAAACCTAATGTAATAAACGCGCGACAGCATGACCTGTACTGATCCCTTTTATTGGAAATACAGTTCACTAGCTGAATAACTAATTTCTAGTTCAGTCATTCAACCCTGCTTGAACTAAAAGTTAGTAATATAAATCACCACGCACTTTTAATGACTAATGTACATAGACAGTAAATCGTCGGCGTTCAAGCAAAATGTCCAGTTTCAAGATTTTGTCAATTTAAACTTTTGATTCGTGAAAACTAGTAAATATTTACTGCAACGGAAATGTTTAAAATATTTTAAACATTTCCGTTGCAGTAGATAACCGCTTTGCGGCTCATAACTGTTTATATCATAAAATAATTAATTGGAAATTCTAATCGATTGCAGCAGTCTATCAAAAGTTTTTCGATGAACTTTCGGCTTTTGCTTGAATGCCGACGAAATCTGCTAAAAATCAGTGATTTCTGCATTCCAATAAAAGTGCCTAACAAGGCATAGTGAAATATAGACACCTCTGTTGCTTATCAACGGCACGTCAATATCGTTAGTGAGCTTTCCCAGACTGTCGAGCATTAATTGGAGATGACATTTGGGTAATTATCTCAAAATCGCAAGTTTTGGGCTTAGTGACTTCTGCCTGAACGTCGATGGTATATAGAATATTTTTGCCTATTAAAACAAAAAGTAAAATGATGAATAAACTTTTGTTCCTTGCATTGCAAAAGAATGTTGAAGTAAAACGGGAACAAACTTCAAACGACATTAAAAATATAAAAACAAAAGATGTAAATATAGATTAAGAGCGAAAAAAAAATACGTACTTCTATTCAAGATAAACCACAGAAATTCCTGATGCACACACGATCACACTGAAAATAAAACATTGTCAGTTGAATAAATAAATATTTACGAGACAAATATGTCAGTAAATAAATATTTACATGACAAATATGTCAGTATGTACATGAAAAATGATCGTATTTCTACCAAAATGCAATAAAATATGAAATTTTGTAACATGGGCAGTGCAGCTATATAGAATTCCACAAAAAAGTGAAAAACTGTAGAGACATTTTTGTTTCTTTAGAGTGCAGAGAATAAGAAAAAAATATTTTAAAGACATCTGTGCAACTTTTTTTTCGCATTTCTTATAAATCTATACAATTTAAATGTGTGTTGTGAATTCCCAAGTTCCAATTTTGTTCTGTGAGAAAGTTTCGTATAGATAGAACTCAGTTTTGCTTGTTTCTACGTAGAATGTTGTTTCACGTCCAAAAAATACCGTTTAGTTCATTGCAGAATTGGGTACAATAACACGAGATTTAATGATAGACTTTCTATTCAGGTGATTCAAAGATACGATGGAACCAAATTTGTGATTTTTTTCGTATGCCAACTATAGAAGAAAATTTGAAAACTGAAAATAATGAAGAAATAACAGGAAATGCTATGAAATTTAGGTAATTCGAACGTTGCTAATTCAAATTTATGGGTAAAAAGGAAATCCCTTTTGAGATTCTTCTTCAGTATGATGTTAAACTTACCGGTTCGATTCGATTTTTACACATCACTGACTTTAGATAATTTGAAGTTTGATTTCGATGTGTTATTTGCAAAATGTCCCTTTTCCCAAAATTCCTAGCTAACTTTTAGTCATATTTTATTTTAATCCTGTTTTTATTGTTTAATTAATGTTTATTGTTTTTTTTCCTCGAAAATATAATAATACGCGATTTGTTGAATCAAACAGTCTTGAAACATTTTACCACAGGTTCGAAGTGGTCGGGGCACCAGAATTATGTCACTAGATCAGATTGCGACACATTTTAAATAAAAATATAAACACACATACGCAATGAAACACTCCAAAAACATTAACGTTGTGCCGTATTTAAAACATAAACTTAATTTAACCTCCGCTAGTGTGATCACATAAAATAATCAGCCATGGAAATTAATCTTTAAACAAACATAATTGCTATTAAACAAACTGAACAGATATTTAATTGCGATTTTTCGACGAGGTTGAATTAAATCAATTAATTTTACATCACAAAGATTAAAGGAAATATTATCGGAATGTCACAAAGACACATGTAGCTTCGACTAAGACATTAGAGAAATTGCTGTAATTTTTTTTAACGTATATCTTTTTTGGTTGTGACTTTAAATAAAAAGCAATAATTTCGTTATAAGTCCCACATACACTGGCTTTCGTTTTTTCGCGTTCAGCTGACCTTTTAGCGGATCTTGTATGACGTAATTTGCACCTGTTAAAGACATATGCTATTACTCAAGAAGTTTTGTGTGTGTTTGTGTGTGTGTGCAGTAATCAATGTCTCCGCAGATGGAATATTTAAACGCTGAAGTGCTGTGAAATTAAAGTCCCTTGTCTAGTAAACTGTTTATAGAGATTCATACATTCATACATTCTAACATTAATCTTCGTTTATTTTGGAATATAAATTTAGTTTTACAATATTTATTCCCCATGCCCAAATCAGGTTTATACACTTGTTCAACTCCGTGAAAAAATGTGGTGGATTTACGAATGAGAACACTGATAAAGATGTACGGTAAAAAGACACCGTTATCTAAATCTTCCATGAAAAAAAAAGAAAGTGAATCTAAGAAAGCAACGGAGGTTCCTATTCCATCACTGGCAGAAATATGAACATATTACAGAGAATTTGACTGCTGCAGCTCCAAAATTTGAGCTTTCATTTTCTAATCAACTTGAAAATGTCAAACAATTTTTGAGGGCAGCCAAAAGAAAAATTGAAATTGCAAATTCACAAATGAAATAGTTTTCGCTCTCGTTTTATGTTTTATTCAAATGCTAGTTGCAACAATGAGGAAACTGGCAAATCTCTGATACCATTCAGAACATTTTTTTATAATTATCAAGAAATTTTAATTGTTTAAAAAAGTAGTTAATTAATTATTTAATTCGAACATTTTTGTTGCTCCCTCCGAATGGCTACGTACCATCGTGATTAACTCAAGCCCGCGAAGGACCTTTGATCTGTGGCCTCTACTTGGCAGAAGCACCGGTCAATTACTCAACGATAAAGATCTAATTGTAAATGATTAAATTATCATAATCACAAATTACCGATTTAAAATAGGATCATACTAAGATTCTATAAGATTATACAGTGACGATAGATTCAAAACCTGATTCCACATAAATTGACTTATTTTATTGTGCTTAATCTCTATTATCGAACATCCTATCTATAGATATTGAACATATCTCTATTATCGATATTCAGAATCCAGATTGACGATTTCTCTTTTATGTTGATAGTTTTATCTTGTCATTGAATAAAGTATCCGGATATACCTATCCTTCGGGAACGCTTTCAAATCTTCGGGGTGCGTCTCCGGTCCTTCAATATTCAATGTCCCTTTCGAATGAGTTGTCTTGAGCTTCGAATTTATCAAGTTCGACTGTATTGATAAATGAGAATTATTTTATCGTTAAAATCCATCATAATTTTGTTCTGATTACTGACACAGAAGAAATTCTCACGATGTATCTTCAGCAGTTATATACGCGTAGATTATTTCAGATTACAGGGAAAAAATCTATAAGCAATTCAATGAAACTTATCCAAAAGGCAACTGTACCAACGACATCTGAAAACGAGTTCATTCATTCGAAAGAACAGAAATCGAAAACCTTCGCTGTGATAATCGTTCGAACCATGTTATTCGTATGTAGCTATGCTCAAACGATTAATTATCCCTGACACATTTAGGTCCGTTTCTCCGAATTAACGTTCAGTGCAATCGACCTAATGAATTTTTTGATGGTTCCTGGAAAAATACACGTTCGCTGAAC